>NC_136538.1:25232543-25350043 GCF_910591455.1 Pholis gunnellus
CGTTTCTCCTCCTTATTCGGCAGTTGAGTGTTAAAAAAACAAAGCTCGGTAAAAAAAAAAGAAATACACCAAGCAAAACCCTACAAATGTTATAATTTCCTCCATATCTTTCAATGTGAACTCTCACTACTCTGACTAAGCCTCTGATGGCTACGTTACGTTTCAGTTCACAATAGTCACGTGCTCGCCCACTGACCAATCACAGCGCATGCTGCACCTCACTGCAGAGCTGCTGCTGGACACTGAGCTGTGTGTTAATGCTGACGTAGCTGTAGGCCAGCTAGCAGCTCTGACACGTCAAAGAATACGCCCAACATGTCAAACTAAAGATCTGATTGGTTGAAGACTATGACGATCAACAACATCGTCCCCATTCACTTAACCTGCACATGGATTCACTGGTGAGTCTGCAGGCCTGGGGCCTCTCTTCTACCTAGAGACACAGAGGTGAACTCTGATTGGATCAAAGCTCTACTTAAAACAAGCTGCACTGAAGCAGAGCAGCTGAGGAACACAGTAGCTGTGCAATGAGAACATAAGATGATGGAAACATTTATATAAATTATGATACATGTAGTGTATTTAAGAAACATTATTAAATAGCTCTAACTTTGTGATTAGGTCATCAGAGAAGGCCTAGCTGGCCCACCACTGGTGTGTGTGTGTGTATTACCTGCTAGCAGCCTGATGAAGTGTGACTGAACTGTTGTTGGTGGAGCTGCAGTCCAACAGGCTGAACTGAACCTGGTGAGAGCGCTTAAGCAGTCGTCCTGTAAAACACACACACACACACACACACACACACACACACACACACACACACACACACACACACACACACACACACACACACACACACACACTATATCTTCACGATTCATGATGTACCTGAGGTGAACATATATTCTTCATGTGATACTTTCTTCATTCAAACCTCAATAAAACTCTGTAATTGATTCTGTTATTAAATATCTGAAACTATGCAGGTTTCCATCTCCTGTCCAATGAGACGTCTCTCTTTGTTACCTGTCGGCAAGGTAAACTTCCAAACAACGGCTTGTCTTCATCCATCAGGAGGCGCTCTGCAAAGAAACACACTGTCAGCACGACCTCTGACCTCCCAGGTGTGTGTGTACCCCTCCCAGGTGTGTGTACATACCTATGCTCTGGATGGTGTAAGCGCAGGTGGACCAGCTCAGCACCGGGACTCTGTGGTCCTGCTCGTTGGGGTTCACCTTGAGTCCCACCTTGTAGGTCGACATGCTGAAGGTGGTGATCATCTCCCTAATGTTGCTGGAGAACGGGTTCCTAAGAGAGACAGTGACATCATCACCTGCTGACATCATCCAGGTGTGTTCTAACAGATGTGCAGCGGTACCAATCCAGACTCACTGTGGAGTGAAGTCGACTCTGAATCCTTCAGGAACAGGAGGCTCCGCCCCCTCTGCTACACCTAAAATAGACACGCAGGTCATTAAACACGTAACCAAACAGAATATTTATAATATAATAAAATATGTTATTTATCAAACACAAACACAGATTTGGACGTGTGCCTCCACCCTCTAAATGATTGACAGGTGACTGACCATCAGACGGCTTCCTGTGGGCGGAGTGTAGTGCTGATGTTTGCTGATTGGCTGTGATAAGCCACGCCTCCAGAGTGGGATGATCGACACTGAGAGAAAAGAGAGAGTTGACCTGTAGTCAGGTGTGTGTGTGTGTGTGTGTGTGTGTGTGTGTGTGTGTGTGTACGTACCTGTAGTCAGGTGTGTGTGTGTGTGTACCTGTGTTCAGGTGTGTGTGTACCTGTAGTCAGGTGTGTGTGTGTGTGTACCTGTGTTCAGGTGTGTGTGTACCTGTAGTCAGGTGTGTGTGTACCTGTAGTCAGGTGTGTGTGTGTGTGTGTGTACCTGTGTTCAGGTGTGTGTACGTGTGTGTCTACCTGTAGTCAGGTGTGTGTGTGTGTGTGTGTGTACCTGTAGTCAGGTGTGTGTGTGTGTGTACCTGTAGTCAGGTGTGTGTGTGTGTGTGTACCTGTGTTCAGGTGTGTGTGTGTGTGTGTACCTGTAGTCAGGTGTGTGTGTGTGTGTACCTGTAGTCAGGTGTGTGTGTGTGTGTACCTGTAGTCAGGTGTGTGTGTGTGTACCTGTAGTCAGGTGTGTGTGTGTGTACCTGTAGTCAGGTGTGTGTGTGTGTACCTGTGTTCAGGTGTGTGTGTACCTGTAGTCAGGTGTGTGTGTGTACCTGTAGTCAGGTGTGTGTACCTGTAGTCAGGTGTGTGTGTGTGTGTACCTGTAGTCAGGTGTGTGTGTGTGTGTGTACCTGTGTTCAGGTGTGTGTGTGTGTGTGTACCTGTAGTCAGGTGTGTGTGTGTGTGTGTACCTGTAGTCAGGTGTGTGTGTGTGTGTGTACCTGTAGTCAGGTGTGTGTGTGTGTACCTGTGTTCAGGTGTGTGTGTGTGTGTGTACCTGTAGTCAGGTGTGTGTGTGTGTGTACCTGTAGTCAGGTGTGCGTGTGTGTACCTGTGTTCAGGTGTGTGTGTGTGTGTGTGTACCTGTAGTCAGGTGTGTGTGTGTGTGTGTACCTGTAGTCAGGTGTGTGTGTGTGTGTACCTGTAGTCAGGTGTGTGTGTGTGTACCTGTGTTCAGGTGTGTGTGTACCTATAGTCAGGTGTGTGTGTGTACCTGTAGTCAGGTGTGTGTGTGTGTGTGTGTACCTGTAGTCAGGTGTGTGTACCTGTAGTCAGGTGTGTGTACGTGTGTGCATGCGTGTACCTGTAGTCAGGTGTGTGTGTGTACGTGTGTTCAGGTGTGTGTGTACCTGTAGTCAGGTGTGTGTGTGTACGTGTGTGCATGCGTGTACCTGTATTCAGGTGTGTGTGTACCTGTAGTCAGGTATGTGTGTGTGTGGCAGCAGAGGGATCACAGTGTTGCTCAAACACTCGCACAGCGGACACAGGAACTCTCCGTTCTCCACATCGTAGCTGGTGTGACCTCGTAGACGCTGCTGACGTCTCTGCTCCTTCAGCTGCACCGCCTCAAAGTACCTGAGCGCGAACACACACACACACACACACACACACACACACACACACACACACACACACACACACACACACACACACACACACACACACACACACACACACACACACACACACACACACACACACACTTTAGCGCTGTATAAATGGACTTTATTACTATTGTTGGCTGCTGGTCCTGAGTGCAGTGTCTCACCTCTGCCAGCAGGTGGCGTGCATGATGTGTCCACAGCTGGCTGTGTGGATCCCCAGCGACAGGTCGGGGTGCATGAACAGAGGGTCGTGATGCTCTGAAACACACATTCACGCCTCCGTCAAACAACACCGATTAACACTGATGGTCTGCTGTCCCGATGCGTTCATAGTTAGGCCCCGCCCACCTGGGTCAGGTAGGTTGCGTCGGCGGTTTTTAGATAAAACCGTCGACCTCTGGATGAAGGCCGCCAGCACCATGGCTCTGCCTTGACTTCTGACCTCCTGCTCCTCCTGACACAGGATACAAGTCACCAGCTGACGGCGCTCGGCTCCGCCCACTCTCCTGGGACCAACACACACCTGTGAAACACAGGCGTGCTCTAAACTGGGAGGACTGGGAGGAGACAGAGAAAGGGAGGGAGAACATATCTTTATGTTATGCAACCTTCATCAGATTTGTCTCTTTACCTGTGTGCACAGGTGTACACAGGTGTGTAAAAGTGTGCACAGGTGTACACAGGTGTGTAAAAGTGTGCACAGGTGTGTAAAAGTGTGCACAGGTGTATACAGGTGTGCACAGGTGTGTAAAAGTGTGCACAGGTGTATACAGGTGTACACAGGTGTGTACAGGTGTACACAGGTGTGCACAGGTGTACCTGTGTTCTGCAGTGGACGTGGACGCCTCCAGCTCCTCCAGACTCTGCTGGAAAAGCTCTTTGTTCTCGTTGATGAAATGTTTCTGCATCTCAGACATCTGAGCCATGATCTTCTCCCTCCGGAGACGAGCCATCTCCGCCTTCCTCTTCCTCTCCGCCTTGTCTTTGTCTCTCACCGTCTGCAGGGAGACGACGACATCATCATCACCATCGTCATCATCATGGTCACTATCGTCATCACCACAGATAATCAATAACCAATCACCATCACACCAGTTTAGGAGTCTTACCTCCTCCGGTCCTTGTCCCTGAGAGATGGTGATGGTGAAGGTGGAGGACGTTTGTTCTCTCTTCGTTTTGATGTTTGCAACCATCTGAACACACAAATAAGCTTTTATGTCCACACCTGAACGTCTCAAAGACCCACAGAAACATCCAGGTAAACCTCGGAGATTCACCTCCAGAGTTCTGTCCAACATGATGAAAAACTATGTCCTTATATACACTGCTCAAAACAATTAAAGGAACAATCCTTTATCAGGGTATGGCATGGATTCAATTGCACTTCTCTGATAATGATCTGGTCAGGTAAGTAGCAGAGCGGGTTGTTAATCAGTTTCAGCGGCATTGGTGTTGATGGCATTAACAACAGGTGCACTAGAGGGGCAACAATGAGACGACCCCCAAAACAGGACTGGGTTTACATGTGGAGGCCAATTCAAGTTTCTCCCTCTTGATCTCTTTGACTGGTTTTCCACTAGTGTTGGCTTTAGCTAGAGTCATTATCACTACTGGGAGCATGAGGCGATATCTTAACCCTTCAGAAGTTGCACAGATTGTCCAACTCCTCCAGGATGGCATATCCACGCGTGCCATTGCCAGGAGATTTGATGTGTCTCCAGCACAATCTCCAGAACATGGAGGACATTCCAGGAGACAGGCAGTGACTCTAGGAAAGCTGGACAGGGCCGTAGAAGGTCCTCAACCCATCAGCAGGACCGACATCTGCTGCTTTGTGCAAGGAGGAACAGGTTGAGCACTGCCCGAGCCCTACAGAATGACCTCCAGCAGGCCACTGGTGTCTCTGCCCAAACAATCAGAAACAGACTTCATGAGGGTGGCCTCAGGGCGCGACGTCCTTTAGTGAGCCCTGAGCTCACCGCCCCGAACCGTGGAGCTCAATTGGCATGTCCGCCACTGGCGCCCTGTGCTTTTCACAGATGAGAGCAGGTTCACCCTGAGCACCTGTGATAGACGTGAAAGGGTCCGGAGAAGCTAAGGAGAACGCTGTGCTGCCTGCACCATCGTTCAGCATGACCGGTTTGGTGGTGGGTCAGTGATGGTCTGGGGAGGCATATCCATGGAGGGACGCACAGACCTCTACAGGCTAGAGGACAGCAGTCTGACTGCCATTAGGTATCAGGATGAAATCCTTGAAGCCATGGTCAGACCCTACGCTGGTGCAGTAGCTCCTGGGTTCCTCCTGATGCACGACAATGCCCGGCCTCATGTGGCAAGAGTATGCAGGCAGTACCTGGAGGATGATGGAATTGATACAATTGAATGTTCCTCACGAACACCTGACTTAAACCCGATAGAACACCTCTGGGACATTATGTTTCAGTCCATCAGACGCCGCCAGGTTGCTCCTCAGACTTTACAGCAGCTCACTGATGCCCTTAGACAGATCTGGGAGGACATCCCACAAGACACCGTCCGTCGTCTCATTAGGAGCCGCGATGTTGTCAAGCATGCATACAAGCACGTGGGGGCAACACAAGATATTGAGAAGCATTTTGAGTCTATACAATTAAGCCCTCTGTAGGCTGAAACTTATTTCCATCAAAAGATGTGGCATCCTTTCATTCCTAAGACATTAAACCGTCCATATCAGTAGAGATATCCAACATCTTTTTTTTTCACATTGAGATCTGATGTGTTTTAAAAGTGTTCCTTTAATTTTTTTGAGCAGTGTATATATACACATAATATTATGTACTAGTACATCAGTGTAAACTGAGCCTGTAGGGCAGGGGTGACAAACTCATGTTCACTCTGGACCACATCAGCATAACAAGGTCAAAGTCAAGGTCAAAGTCAGCTTTATTGTCATTTCTCAGTACCGAACACACAGAGGAGATGAAAAAACCTCTCTCTCTCCATCCCAACATATAAATAAAGTGCAAACAGATAGAAAAAACATTGAGACAACATATATATTAAGAAAAACACGATTATTCTGTATTTAGCAGCAGTCAGACACGGGGAGTGTTAAAGGAGAGGAGAGAGCTCAGCTTCCTAACAGCTGGACGGAGCTGTTTGACAGGCTGGAGATCTTCTCAGAGGAGGCTGAGCAGACTGAGGGCGGCTGGAGTCACGATCACTCACAGTCCTCAGAGGGTGTGAATGTCACTACTCCTCACATATCGGTAAATAACGCTCTCTGCATTTGATTATTGTTTATTCAAGTGTAAACATATATTTAAGCACATTTCTGTTATTATAACTTAAATCCTTTTAATTTAGGGTTAAACCCACATTACTCTATCAAAGATCAAACTATTAAAGAAAATATCACGAAGTATATAAGCCACGTTTAAAGTCATCTTCAATGTACTCACAAAACATTTGCATGTCAAATGTAGAGTAACAGCCACAGAGCTGCTTCTATGACTGTTAAGTTTCTCATCATCATGACCTTCTATCTCATCCTCATGACCTTCTATCTCATCCTCATGACCTTCTATCTCATCATCATGACCTTCTATCTCATCCTCATGACCTTCTATCTCATCATCATGACCTTCTATCTCATCATCATGACCTTCTATCTCATCCTCATGACCTTCTATCTCATCATTATGACCTTCTATCTCATCATCATGACCTTCTATCTCATCATCATGACCTTCTATCTCATCCTCATGACCTTCTATCTCATCATCATGACCTTCTATCTCATCATTATGACCTTCTATCTCATCATCATGACCTTCTATCTCATCCTCATGACCTTCTATCTCATCCTCATGACCTTCTATCTCATCATCATGACCTTCTATCTCATCATCATGACCTTCTATCTCATCCTCATGACCTTCTATCTCATCATCATGACCTTCTATCTCATCATCATGACCTTCTATCTCATCATCATGACCTTCTATCTCATCATCATGACCTTCTATCTCATCATCATGACCTTCTATCTCATCCTCATGACCTTCTATCTCATCATCATGACCTTCTATCTCATCCTCATCATGACCTTCTATCTCATCATTATGACCTTCTATCTCATCATTATGACCTTCTATCTCATCATTATGACCTTCTATCTCATCATCATGACCTTCTATCTCATCCTCATCATGACCTTCTATCTCATCATTATGACCTTCTATCTCATCATCATGACCTTCTATCTCATCATCATGACCTTCTATCTCATCCTCATCATGACCTTCTATCTCATCATTATGACCTTCTATCTCATCATTATGACCTTCTATCTCATCATCATGACCTTCTATCTCATCCTCATCATGACCTTCTATCTCATCATTATGACCTTCTATCTCATCATCATGACCTTCTATCTCATCATCATGACCTTCTATCTCATCCTCATCATGACCTTCTATCTCATCATTATGACCTTCTATCTCATCATTATGACCTTCTATCTCATCATCATGACCTTCTATCTCATCCTCATCATGACCTTCTATCTCATCATTATGACCTTCTATCTCATCATCATGACCTTCTATCTCATCATCATGACCTTCTATCTCATCCTCATCATGACCTTCTATCTCATCATTATGACCTTCTATCTCATCATTATGACCTTCTATCTCATCATCATGACCTTCTATCTCATCCTCATGACCTTCTATCTCATCATTATGACCTTCTATCTCATCATCATGACCTTCTATCTCATCATCATGACCTTCTATCTCATCCTCATGACCTTCTATCTCATCATTATGACCTTCTATCTCATCATTATGACCTTCTATCTCATCATTATGACCTTCTATCTCATCATCATGACCTTCTATCTCATCATCATGACCTTCTATCTCATCCTCATCATGACCTTCTATCTCATCATCATGACCTTCTATCTCATCCTCATGACCTTCTATCTCATCATCATGACCTTCTATCTCATCCTCATCATGACCTTCTATCTCATCATTATGACCTTCTATCTCATCATCATGACCTTCTATCTCATCATCATGACCTTCTATCTCATCATCATGACCTTCTATCTCATCATCATGACCTTCTATCTCATCATTATGACCTTCTATCTCATCATCATGACCTTCTATCTCATCATCATGACCTTCTATCTCATCATCATGACCTTCTATCTCATCATCATGACCTATCTCATCATCATGACCTTCTATCTCATCCTCATGACCTTCTATCTCATCCTCATGACCTTCTATCTCATCCTCATGACCTTCTATCTCATCATTATGACCTTCTATCTCATCATCATGACCTTCTATCTCATCATCATGACCTTCTATCTCATCATCATGACCTTCTATCTCATCCTCATGACCTTCTATCTCATTATTATGACCTTCTATCTCATCATCATGACCTTCTATCTCATCATCATGACCTTCTATCTCATCATCATGACCTTCTATCTCATCATCATGACCTTCTATCGCATCATCATGACCTTCTATCTCATCCTCATGACCTTCTATCTCATCCTCATGACCTTCTATCTCATCATCATGACCTTCTATCTCATCATCATGACCTTCTATCTCATCATCATGACCTTCTATCTCATCATCATGACCTTCTATCTCATCATTATGACCTTCTATCTCATCATTATGACCTTCTATCTCATCATCATGACCTTCTATCTCATCATCATGACCTTCTATCTCATCCTCATGACCTTCTATCTCATCATCATGACCTTCTATCTCATCCTCATGACCTTCTATCTCATCATTATGACCTATCTCATCATCATGACCTTCTATCTCATCATCATGACCTTCTATCTCATCATCATGACCTTCTATCTCATCCTCATGACCTTCTATCTCATCATTATGACCTTCTATCTCATCATCATGACCTTCTATCTCATCATCATGACCTTCTATCTCATCCTCATGACCTTCTATCTCATCATTATGACCTTCTATCTCATCATCATGACCTTCTATCTCATCATCATGACCTTCTATCTCATCCTCATGACCTTCTATCTCATCATTATGACCTTCTATCTCATCATTATGACCTTCTATCTCATCATTATGACCTTCTATCTCATCATCATGACCTTCTATCTCATCCTCATCATGACCTTCTATCTCATCATTATGACCTTCTATCTCATCATCATGACCTTCTATCTCATCATCATGACCTTCTATCTCATCCTCATGACCTTCTATCTCATCCTCATGACCTTCTATCTCATCCTCATGACCTTCTATCTCATCATTATGACCTTCTATCTCATCATCATGACCTTCTATCTCATCATCATGACCTTCTATCTCATCATCATGACCTATCTCATCATCATGACCTTCTATCTCATCATCATGACCTTCTATCTCATCATCATGACCTTCTATCTCATCATCATGACCTTCTATCTCATCATGACCTTCTATCTCATCCTCATGACCTTCTATCTCATCCTCATGACCTTCTATCTCATCATTATGACCTATCTCATCATTATGACCTTCTATCTCATCATCATGACCTTCTATCTCATCATCATGACCTTCTATCTCATCATCATGACCTTCTATCTCATCATTATGACCTTCTATCTCATCATTTGGACTTTGGGGGTATTTGTATTATCAAGTGTAACTTAAGTTTTTACTTTGAAACGTTTGACGCTGGCGGATTCCGGCCCGCGGGCCTCGAGTCTGACATCAGCGCTCACCTTTAGGATCCAGGTGATCATGTCTTTGTGAACCTCCAGGTGAGGAGCGTTCTGCAGACTCTCCAACAGAGCCAGGACACTTCCTGAAGTACTGGGAGCTTCACCTGGACCTGAAAACAACACACACACACCTTGAGGAAATAGGAGGAAGGTAGAACAT
This sequence comes from Pholis gunnellus, assembly GCF_910591455.1. Taxonomy (NCBI): domain Eukaryota; kingdom Metazoa; phylum Chordata; class Actinopteri; order Perciformes; family Pholidae; genus Pholis; species Pholis gunnellus. The sequence goes on from NC_136538.1 coordinate 25,242,569, forward strand.
GGAGCGGGTTGGAATGGAACCCGGGCCTATGAAGGGAGCTCTGTGTGTGTGTGTGTGTGTGTGTGTGTGTGTGTGTGTGTGTGTGTGTGTGTGTGTGTGTGTGTGTGTGTGTGTGTGTGTGTGTGTGTGTGTGTGTGTGTGTGTGTGTGTGTGTGTGTGTGTGTGTGTGTGTGTTTATAGCTGGGCCTTCACTGCTGTCCTGAAGCTGAAACACCTAATAACCTCATGATGGTGCCACAGCTTAAATTGTAGGAAATATGTTTTCTGAGCTCACGTAGGAGACAACGGGCTGTGTGACCTCTGAACCAGAACAAAAAAAGAACAAAACCAAAACCAGCTGAGGGACCGCACGAGGCTACGCTAAACTAGCTTAACGGGAAAACAGCAGCAGCAACACGCATTCTGCTGCACACTGGAGGACATTCAAACAAACACAGTTGACTTACCAAACGCTGATCACTTAAAGACAAACTCCATCCTCCTTTCTTTGTTGACAGAGTTTAATTTCACGGTTAAATCCCAACTCACTAATCCGTTTCTCCTCCTTCAGACATTGAGTGTTAAAAAACAAAGATAGGTAAAAATAATAATAATCTACACCAAGCTAAATGTCATCATTTCTTCCATATCTTTCAATGTGAACTCTCACTACTATGACTAAGCCTCTGATGCTACTTTAAGTTTCGTTTTCCGATAGTCACGTGCTCGTCTACTGACCAATCACAGCGCACGCTGCACCTCACTGCAGAGCTGCTGCTGCACACTGAGCTGTGTGTTAATGCTGACGTAGCTGTAGGCCAGCTAGCAGCTCTGACACGTCAAAGAATACGCCCAACATGTCAAACTAAAGATCTGATTGGTTGAACACTATGACGATCAACAACATCGTCCCCATTCACTTAACCTGCACATGGATTCACTGGTGAGTCTGCAGGCCTGGGGCCTCTCTTCTACCTAGAGACACAGTTTGGGTGGACGGTCTTGTCTTGGTAGGTTTGCGGTTGTGCCGTATTCTTTCCATTTTCTGATGATGGATTTTCTGGTGCTCCGTGAGATGTTCAAAGCGTGGGATATTCTTTTATAACCTCAGCCTGCTTCATACTTCTCACAACGTTACCCCTGAGCGGTTTGGTGAGCTCCTTGGTCTTCATGATGCTGTTTGTTCAGTAATGCTCTCTAACAGACTCTGAGGCCTTCACAGAACAGGTTTATTTATACTGAGATACCATTTTAGATAAGTGGACCCTATTTACTAATTATGTGACTTGTGAAGGCAAACCAGATCTTTGATCGAGGTTTCACAGTGAAGGGGGTGAATACATATGCACTCAACACTTTTCAGATTTTTATTTGTAAATCATTTTTAAATCATGTAAACTTTCCCCTGACTTCCAGATGATGGACTATTTTGTGTTGGTCCGTTACACAAAATCCCAATGAAATAAATGTGAATCTGTGGTTATACCATGACAACATGTAGACAAGTCCAAGGGGGTGAATACTTATGCAAGGCACTGTATATAATGAGTGTGCATGTATAATATGTATATATATAATGTGTGTACACTGACGTGTGATCTTGCAGGTGTATTTAAAGGTGACCTCATCATCTCTGCTGCATTCCAGCTGCTGCTCTTCCTCCAGAAGAGCCATACCCACCAGGTGTAGCACCTGTACACACAGGACACAGTTAGAACACCCCCCATGTGTCTCACCCTCTGCAGTATTTACATATTCCTTTAGGACAGTACACCCCCCATGTGTCTCACCCTCTGCAGCATGGACTCGGTCCAGCCTCCCCCGCTGGGCTCCACAGCCCACTGCAGCACAGCGCCCTCTACAGCCAGCAGCACGTCACACTGAAGCAGGTTCACCAGGCTACCAAACAGAGGACAGAGAGGAGGGGGGGGAGGAGGGGGGAGGGCTGAGCACACACACACACACACACACATTATCACCATGAAACATCACACAGGTGTACAGTAACTATGAGACAGACAGGTGTGTTTACCTGTGTCCTCTCCGTTCTGTCTTCTCAGCTTCCTTTGAGCCTCCTCAGCCTGCAACACATCACACACTGTTACCATGACACCAATCACCTGATCTAGTTATTGATCAGTCACCCGATCAACCCCCCGATCAAAAAATGTATCAATAACCTGATCAATGTACCTTGGACTGGTCGGCTCTGCTGTAGTGATGAAAGTAAAGGTTGAAGTGTTTGTTCCACTCAGGACGGAGTTCATAGAGACCTCGACCCGTCACACCTGGTTTCCTGTTGACCCAGTGGATCTATATTAGAGATCTATACTATAACTATAGTAGATCTACTACAGATCTATATTAGATCTACTACAGATCTATATTAGATCTACTATAGATCTATATTAGATATACTATAGATCTATATTAGCTCTACTACAGATCTATATTAGATCTACTATAGATCTATATTAGATCTACTACAGATCTATATTAGATATACTACAGATCTATATTAGATCTACTATAGATCTATATTAGATCTACTACAGATCTACTACAGATCTATATTAGATATACTATAGATCTATATTAGATAATATTAGATCTACTATAGATCTATATTAGATCTACTAGTATTTAAGGTGGAATGATGGTTGTTAAGGTGGATTTGTGTTCAACTTGGTGGTGTTGATGAAACTGACTTGAATGAAGCGACGCTGTCGATGACTCTTTCTAGACCCGTCTCCTTGTTCCCCTGAAGAGAAAAAAGACACATGAACTGTTTGTAGGTAAACAGACAGACAGGTAAACAGAAGGACAGGTAAACAGAAGGACAGGTAAACAGAAGGACAGGTAAACAGAAGGACAGGTAAACAGAAGGACAGGTAAACAGACAGACAGGTAAACAGAAGGACAGGTAAACAGACAGACAGGTAAACAGAAGGACAGGTAAACAGACAGACAGGTAGACAGACAGGTAAACAGAAGGACAGGTAAACAGACAGACAGGTAAACAGAAGGACAGGTAAACAGACAGACAGGTAAACAGACAGACAGGTAAACAGACGGACAGGTAAACAGACAGACAGGTAAACAGACAGACAGGTAAACAGAAGGACAGGTAAACAGAAGGACAGGTAAACAGACAGACAGGTAAACAGACAGACAGGTAAACAGAAGGACAGGTAAACAGACAGACAGGTAAACAGAAGGACAGGTAAACAGAAGGACAGGTAAACAGACAGACAGGTAAACAGAAGGACAGGTAAACAGAAGGACAGGTAAACAGACAGACAGGTAGACAGACAGGTAAACAGACAGACAGGTAAACAGAAGGACAGGTAAACAGACAGACAGGTAAACAGAAGGACAGGTAAACAGACAGACAGGTAAACAGAAGGACAGGTAAACAGACAGACAGGTAGACAGACAGGTAAACAGAAGGACAGGTAAACAGACAGACAGGTAAACAGAAGGACAGGTAAACAGACAGACAGGTAAACAGACAGACAGGTAAACAGACGGACAGGTAAACAGACAGACAGGTAAACAGACAGACAGGTAAACAGAAGGACAGGTAAACAGAAGGACAGGTAAACAGACAGACAGGTAAACAGACAGACAGGTAAACAGAAGGACAGGTAAACAGACAGACAGGTAAACAGAAGGACAGGTAAACAGAAGGACAGGTAAACAGACAGACAGGTAAACAGAAGGACAGGTAAACAGACAGACAGGTAAACAGACAGACAGGTAAACAGAAGGACAGGTAAACAGACAGACAGGTAAACAGACAGACAGGTAAACAGACAGACAGGTAAACAGAAGGACAGGTAAACAGACAGACAGGTAGATGTCTCACATTCTCTGGCAGAGCCTTCACCAGCTCGCTGTGAGCCATTGGTCTGATTGATAGCTGGTGGATGATTTCTCTTCTGACCTCATCAAAGAGCTCCACCTGGCCGACACCTGAAACGTAGCGCTCACCTGTACACACACACACACACACACACACACACACACACACACACACACACACACACACACACACACACACACACACACACACACACACACACACACACACAATATTAATCTGATTGATCACAGCTCATCTAAAGGGGACAGATCAGCTGACCTCTTCTACCAGTTTAACATGTCACCATGGTAACCAAATGGTAACCAAAACCAGAAGAGACGTTTGTGTCCTCAGGCCACCGAACACAGACACACAACTCAAAACATATTATATGTCCAGTCGTCTTTTGACATTTTAAGGCAGAAAAGTTACACATGAATCCTTTAGATTGAGATTGTAAATGAAGTTGACTCACCGACGACCATGATGATGAGATGGAGCATCTCCTCGATCAGAGTGTTGTTCTGCTGGACCACATCCTGTCAGAGACAGATGGTCAGTAGTGTCAGTACTGACCTTGTTAGTGTCTGTATCTCTACCTAGTCTGTTATAGAGTCAGTAGTACTGACCTTGTTAGTGTCTGTATCTCTACCTAGTCTGTTATAGAGTCAGTAGTGTCAGTAGTACTGACCTTGTTAGTGTCTGTATCTCTACCTACAGTCTGTTATAGTCAGTAGTGTCAGTAGTACTGACCTTGTTAGTGTCTGTATCTCTACCTAGTCTGTTATAGAGTCAGTAGTGTCAGTAGTACTGACCTTGTTAGTGTCTGTATCTCTACCTAGTCTGTTATAGAGTCAGTAGTGTCAGTAGTACTGACCTTGTTAGTGTCTGTATCTCTACCTACAGTCTGTTATAGTCAGTAGTGTCAGTAGTACTGACCTTGTTAGTGTCTGTATCTCTACCTAGTCTGTTATAGAGTCAGTAGTGTCAGTAGTACTGACCTTGTTAGTGTCTGTATCTCTACCCACAGTCTGTTATAGTCAGTAGTGTCAGTAGTACTGACCTTGTTAGTGTCTGTATCTCTACCCACAGTCTGTTATAGAGTCAGTAGTGTCAGTAGTACTGACCTTGTTAGTGTCTGTATCTCTACCTACAGTCTGTTATAGAGTCAGTAGTGTCAGTAGTACTGACCTTGTTAGTGTCTGTATCTCTACCTACAGTCTGTTATAGTCAGTAGTGTCAGTAGTACTGACCCTGTTAGTGTCTGTATCTCTACCTAGTCTGTTATAGAGTCAGTAGTGTCAGTAGTACTGACCTTGTTAGTGTCTGTATCTCTACCCACAGTCTGTTATAGTCAGTAGTGTCAGTAGTACTGACCTTGTTAGCCTCTGTATCTCTACCCACAGTCTGTTATAGTCAGTAGTGTCAGTAGTACTGACCCTGTTAGTGTCTGTATCTCTACCTAGTCTGTTATAGAGTCAGTAGTGTCAGTAGTACTGACCTTGTTAGTGTCTGTATCTCTACCTACAGTCTGTTATAGAGTCAGTAGTGTCAGTAGTACTGACCTTGTTAGTGTCTGTATCTCTACCTACAGTCTGTTATAGTCAGTAGTGTCAGTAGTACTGACCTTGTTAGCCTCTCTGTATCTCTTCCTGCTGTCTGCGGCGCTGAAAATGTGAAAGAGTTCGAATCGACTCAGAACGATCATCAGGAAGTGATTTGGATCCATCATGGACGCCCCCGCCTGTGAAGACAGAAAATACACATAGCAACAAACAGAGGTCGTATTTTTCTGTCTAATTGTCCAGCCAAGCAGAGTAGAATGTGTTTGTACCTGCAGCATGACGATGTCCTTGTCGAACATCTCCACTCTGCACTTGACGTTGTGATAATAATAAATCTGAAACACACAAAGACAACTTCATTCATAAATCATGAAGAGCAGAGAGAACATCAAAGGCTTTCAATGGAATGGATAAAAAACACTTAACACATAGATACATTTTTGTATTTTTTGTATTAAACCTTCAGTTGAGAAAGGGTATTTTGAACAACGTTAAAAGCATTGTATTAGTTTCTGTTCTATAATAATATGTTTAGTGATAAATAAATAGATTGAATTGAAAAAGGACACAGGTGTCCACTGTGACGAGTCGTACCTGGTTTGTAATCATTCATATTTTAATGTTATGATGATCATATTCTTATTAGTAGTATTAAGGATAAACGTGACATGCTACCTCAGGCGTTATTGACTAACCTGGTTGATCAGGGAGAAGCCGTTCCTCCTCCACATCCCAGCATGCACCTGGGCACAGAGCACCAGACAGCGGAGGGGGAGTTCGATCAGGAGGGGTGGGCTGAGTTCCCCCTGAGAGCACACACGCACACACACACACACACACACACACACACACACACACACACACACACACACACACACACACACACACACACACACACACACACACACACACACACACACACACACACACACACACACACACACACAGCTCTAATGAGCTTTAATTATTTACAACTGAACATGAGAAGCTTTCAGCTGAGATATTACAACTAAATAAATAAAGAACCAGCTGTTAGATTTGATAAGAAAAACATGAATCACATTATATTCTGAATCATTTCTATCAGGTCAGCTTAAGTTTTTACTGAACACAGACAGACGGGTTACTGACCAGAGGAAGTTGTTCAGGGAAACGAGATGCAACTTCTGTTCTACTGAAAAGAACATGAAGACCTGCGGAAAAGATCAAAGACATGTGTGTGTTACATGTGTTTCTGTGTGTGTTACATGTGTTTCTGTGTGTGTTACATGTGTTTCTGTGTGTGTTACAGTGTGTTTCTGTGTGTGTTACATGTGTTTCTGTGTGTGTTACATGTGTTTCTGTGTGTGTTACATGTGTTTCTGTGTGTGTTACAGTGTGTTTCTGTGTGTGTTACATGTGTTTCTGTGTGTGTTACATGTGTTTCTGTGTGTGTTACATGTGTTTCTGTGTGTGTTACATGTGTTTCTGTGTGTGTTACAGTGTGTTTCTGTGTGTGTTACATGTGTTTCTGTGTGTGTTACAGTGTGTTTCTGTGTGTGTTACATGTGTTTCTGTGTGTGTTACAGTGTGTTTCTGTGTGTGTTACATGTGTTTCTGTGTGTTACATGTGTTTCTGTGTGTGTTACAGTGTGTTTCTGTGTGTTACATGTGTTTCTGTGTGTGTTACAGTGTGTTTCTGTGTGTTACATGTGTTTCTGTGTGTGTTACATGTGTTTCTGTGTGTTACATGTGTTTCTGTGTGTGTTACAGTGTGTTTCTGTGTGTTACATGTGTTTCTGTGTGTGTTACAGTGTGTTTCTGTGTGTGTTACATGTGTTTCTGTGTGTGTTACAGTGTGTTTCTGTGTGTGTTACATGTGTTACAGTGTGTTACATGTGTTACAGTGTGTTTCTGTGTGTTACATGTGTTTCTGTGTGTGTTACAGTGTGTTTCTGTGTGTGTTACAGTGTGTTTCTGTGTGTGTTACATGTGTTTCTGTGTGTGTTACAGTGTGTTTCTGTGTGTGTTACATGTGTTTCTGTGTGTTACATGTGTTTCTGTGTGTGTTACAGTGTGTTTCTGTGTGTGTTACATGTGTTTCTGTGTGTGTTACAGTGTGTTTCTGTGTGTGTTACATGTGTTACAGTGTGTGTTACAGTATTTGTTTTATTATTATTTATTTTTTTATCTTATTTTACTATATTCATCCCAGAAGGGGACATTTGTCTCTGCCTTTGACCCGTCCCTGTATAGGGAGTGCTCAGGGAGCAGTTAGGGGTTCAGGGTCTGGCTCAGGGAGCAGTTAGGGGTTCAGGGTCTGGCTCAGGGACACGTAGCAGCCAAGGATCAAAGCGCCGACCTTGCGGTTACCCTCTCTACCCAGTGAGCCACGGTCGTCCAAGTGTGTGTGTTACAGTGTGTTTCTGTGTGTGTTACATGTGTTTCTGTGTGTGTTACAGTGTGTTTCTGTGTGTGTTACATGTGTTTCTGTGTGTGTTACAGTGTGTTTCTGTGTGTGTTACCGTGCGTTTACCTGCCAGCAGTCTGCAGACTGGGAGGTGTATGGACACTTTGTCCTGAGACACCTGGTACCTGAACGTCTCCACACAGTGACCCGCCACACTCAAGCTGATTGGCTGCTCCCCGTCTGGAAGGCCACTGTGACAGTGACTGAGCGCGCTCAGACACTTCCTGTAGGCTTCGATCAGCACGCGCTCCTATATATAACAAAACAGTCATATATAAGTGAAATACGCACAATTACACAATATTTATTTATTTTAAATCCCTTATTAGTGCCGCAGTGGGGACATGTGTCCCTGTATGTAGGGAGCAGAGCAGGGAGCCGTTAGGGTTCAGGGTCTGGCTCAGGGACACGTAGCAGCCGAGGATCAAACTGCCGACCTTGCGGTTACCGGACGACCCTCTCTACCCAGAGAGCCACGGTCGCCCCGTAATATGTAGTAGTATGCAGTATATGTAGTACTTGAATCTAGTAGTAGTACAGTCTCACATCAGTGGAGCACCACTCCTGGATCATGGAGATGATGTGAGTCAGTTTCATCTGCAGAGTGAACGCTGCCTCCCACTCAGGCTCCATCTCTATGTGCTGCCCCACCTGTCTCACCACCGGGTCCATACCCTGAGACAGACAGACAGGGTCAGAGACCAAGAGAGACGGGTTCAGACAGACGGGTCCAGACAGACAGACAGGTTACCTGCATACACTTGAGCAGCTCCAGAAAAGCATCCAGACCTTCTTGAAACTTCAGTCTGAGCTGATCGCTCCACTCAGAAGGTCGACTGATGAGGACGTACCTGTAGACGCGTGAAGAGGGAACTGGTCTATTATGGGATACGACTGGTGTATAACTGGTCTATTATGGGATAGGACTGGTGTATAACTGGTTTATGAACTGGGGTATAAGTGGTCCTAACTTGAGGTCTCCGATGAGGCTCTGGACTCGTCCGAACTTGAAGGCCTGCTGGGCAGTGTAGCGGTCAAACTGGAAGCGTCCCTGCAGGTCTCGGTGGCGGAGGTGATCTACAAAAGTCCTGATGATGGTCGTCATCAGGTCTTCCTCCACCATCAGCATCCGGGCCTTAAAAAACACACAGGTTTCATTTCAACAGCCTGAGTGAATAATATCTGATTATCATGCAACAGGATGATTAAAATGAATAAATGAAAACAAAACACTGTAAAAACAAAAACAGGATGGATTTGTTAAAAGAAGCTTCTCTGTTCACTGATGAACACGAGGAACAGGAACTTCTACTTCTCACTGAACTCACCAGCGACGGGACGGTGAACATTTGCACTGACAGGTCAGTGATGGAGAACTCACGGTCGTGGTCGTCCGTCACGTAGTCGCTCTGAAGGCGTTCATACTTCTACCAGCAGGGAGGGGGAGACAGGCAGAGAGAGAGAGAGACAGGTGTGTGGAGGAGGAGAAGGAGGAGGAGGACTCACCATGGTCGGGACGGTGAAGAGCTGAACAGACAGTGAGGTCACTGACACCACTCGCTCGTGGTCGTCCTCCATAAAATCTGTCTGGAGGCGTCTGTAGTTCTAGAGGGCGACAGAGGTCGCTGCTGCTTTAGAGCTACACCGGTGATAATCTATTAACGAGGATGAATCAGTAGAAACACCACTTCACTGTGAAGTTCTATTAACGAGGATGAATCAGTAGAAACACCACTTCACTGTGAAGTTCTATTAACGAGGATGAATCAGTAGAAACACCACTTTAGTAAACCTTTATGTGTAAGTGTTGATTTTAAAGACCTGCAGCGCTGAAACTAACGTTAAGTCTGAAAAATAAAACTTCCCACTAAATGTGTGTTTGAGTTCATAGAGGAAGATTTTAAAGATCTTAAGTATCAAACACGACCTTTCATTATTGAAGACTTTATTACTCTGTCGTATTTTGTTTAACTAAGCAACCAATCTGATGCCCAGTGTACACGAAGAGTCACGTGATGTTCGTTTTCAGGCGTTTGTCTGGACGGAGATCATTTCTAAAACGATGCTGAAACGCTGTGTGGACGGAGATCGTTTTTGATTTGAAACGAAGTTCAACTCCCTTAAAGTGGACGAGTTTGATGCTTCACTGAGCATCAGGAGGATGCACAGAGGATGCTGCTGTTGTTTGGCTCTACCTACGTGTGTGAGCAGACGTTCAGCGTGATGAACACCAACAAATCACGTCACAGTGAACTGATGAACAACTCACATCTGTCCTGAGAACACAACCAAACGGACACCAAACTTTGATGCACTGGCAAAAAAAGAGTGACTAACAACACAGTTCCACTGAATTAAATGAAAGTTTTCTTGACTTTTTAGTTAATGGCTTTTACTTGTAATTTATATTAGTTCGCACAAATCCATCTGCTACTGGCCCGTCTGTCACATTTTAAAAGTCAATGTGGACCCTGAGCCAAAGGGTTTGCCCACCCCAGATAACCAGGGTCAGGGTTAGTTAAACCAGATAACCAGGGTCAGGGTTAGTTAAACCAGATAACCAGGGTCAGGGTTAGTTAAACCAGATAACCAGGGTCAGGGTTAGTTAAACCAGATAACCAGGGTCAGGGTTAGTTAAACCAGATAACCAGGGTCAGGGTTAGTTAAACCAGATAACCAGGGTCAGGGTTAGTTAAACCAGATAACCAGGGTCAGGGTTAGTTAAACCAGATAACCAGGGTCAGGGTTAGTTAAACCAGATAACCAGGGTCAGGGTTAGTTAAACCAGATAACCAGGGTCAGGGTTAGTTAAACCAGATAACCAGGGTCAGGGTTAGTTAAACCAGATAACCAGGGTCAGGGTTAGTTAAACCAGATAACCAGGGTCAGGGTTAGTTAAACCAGATAACCAGGGTTAGTTAAACCAGATAACCAGGGTCAGGGTTAGTTAAACCAGATAACCAGGGTCAGGGTTAGTTAAACCAGATAACCAGGGTCAGGGTTAGTTAAACCAGATAACCAGGGTCAGGGTTAGTTAAACCAGATAACCAGTAGATAGCTGTCCTCAGACCTCAGGTCTCAGCTGTATAAACGATGTTTAGAAACAGACGAGGTGCTTCAGCTTCAGATCATGTGACTGTTTCATCAGAGTTGAGTGTTTTTAGTAGCAGCTTTGGAGGATGTAGGATTAATGTGTGTATTACCGTTTTATTATTACTGATATTATATAATGTTCTTTATTTTATTTATTTCCGGCCCACCCAAGAAAGATTGGAAGTTCAAACGGTGTTCAACACAAACAGCTGATTAGTTGTGTCTGTGTATTAGTGTGTTCCTGTTTTTGTGTATTAGTGCGTTACCGTGTTTGTGTATTAGTGTGTTCCTGTTTTTGTGTATTAGTGCGTTACCGTGCGAGTGTATTAGTGCGTTACCGTGCTTGTGTATTAGTGCGTTACCGTGTTTGTGTATTAGTGTGTTCCTGTTTTTGTGTATTAGTGCGTTACCGTGCGAGTGTATTAGTGCGTTACCGTGCTTGTGTATTAGTGCGTTACCGTGTTTGTGTATTAGTGTGTTCCTGTTTTTGTGTATTAGTGCGTTACCGTGCGAGTGTATTAGTGCGCTACCGTGCGAGTGTATTAGTGCGTTACCGTGCGAGTGTATTAGTGCGTTACCGTGCGAGTGTATTAGTGCGTTACCGTGTTTGTGTATTAGTGCGTTACCGTGCGAGTGTATTAGTGCGTTACCGTGCAAGTGTATTAGTGCGTTACCGTGTTTGTGTATTAGTGCGTTACCGTGCGAGTGTATTAGTGTGTTACCGTGCGAGTGTATTAGTGCGTTACCGTGCGAGTCTATTAGTGCGTTACCGTGTTTGTGTATTAGTGCGTTACCGTGTTTGTGTATTAGTGCGTTACCGTGTTTGTGTATTAGTGCGTTACCGTGTTTGTGTATTAGTGCGTTACCGTGTTTGTGTATTAGTGCGTTACCGTGTTTGTGTATTAGTGCGTTACCGTGTTTGTGTATTAGTGCGTTACCGTGTTTGTGTATTAGTGCGTTACCGTGTTTGTGTATTAGTGCGTTACCGTGTTTGTGTATTAGTGCGTTACCGTGCGAGTGTATTAGTGCGTTACCGTGCGAGTCTATTAGTGCGTTACCGTGTTTGTGTATTAGTGCGTTACCGTGTTTGTGTATTAGTGCGTTACCGTGTTTGTGTATTAGTGCGTTACCGTGTTTGTGTATTAGTGCGTTACCTTGGCGAACTGGATAGCAAAGATCTTCTTGTATCTGAAGTCCATGAGCAGACTGTTCATGAGCAGCTGGTGGTAGATGTTCCTCGCTCCTACAGAGACACAACACATCTGTTACCTCAACACACATCTGTTACATCTACACAGTATAAACGTAGTATATACTATGTATATACTATACTACGTAGTATAGTATATACTATGTATATACGTAGAGTAATAACCCAGCTCCTAGGCTATGACAAATATGGAAAGGACACAAGGGATGATGGTAAATTAAAGTATTTATTATAACTAACTGAAGAAATAGTGCCTATGTGAAGTGTCAGTAACATCAGTAATGTAAACGTGAATGTGTGTGTGATGAAGTGTGGGGTGTTAGAAACAAAAGACCAAAACCAAAGTATAACCGGGCAGCCACTGGCAGAGATCACTCCACACACACACACACACACACACACACAGGAGAGAGAGAGAGAGAGAGATCACTCCACACACACAGGAGAGAGAGAGAGAGAGATCACTCCACACACACAGGAGAGAGAGAGAGAGAGATCACTCCACACACACAGGAGAGAGAGAGAGAGATCACTCCACACACACAGGAGAGAGAGAGAGAGATCACTCCACACACACACACACACACACACACACAGGAGAGAGAGAGAGAGAGAGATCACTCCACACACACAGGAGAGAGAGAGAGAGAGATCACTCCACACACACAGGAGAGAGAGAGAGAGAGATCACTCCACACACACAGGAGAGAGAGAGAGAGATCACTCCACACACACAGGAGAGAGAGAGAGAGATCACTCCACACACAGGAGAGAGAGAGAGAGATCACTCCACACACACAGGAGAGAGAGAGAGAGATCACTCCACACACAGGAGAGAGAGAGAGAGAGATCACTCCACACACACAGGAGAGAGAGAGAGAGAGATCACTCCACACACACAGGAGAGAGAGAGAGAGATCACTCCACACACACACACAGGAGAGAGAGAGAGAGATCACTCCACACACAGGAGAGAGAGAGAGAGATCACTCCACGCACACAGGAGAGAGAGAGAGAGATCACTCCACACACACACACACACACACAGGAGAGAGAGGCGTGCAGAGCAGCAGTGGAGCAGAGCTTTATTCTCTAACTCCTCTGACTCCTCTGACTCCTCTGACTCCTCTGACTCCTCTGACTCCTCTGACTCCTCTGACTCCTCTGACTCCTCTGACTCCTCTGACTCCTCTTCACTCTGGGTCACATCAGCATCACGGTCGTCCTCAGAGGGCCGGTTAAATATCACTTCTCCTCACATATCGGTAAATAACTGTCTCTGCATTTGATTATCTTTTATTCAAGTAAAATATTGTACATGCAGTTATATAAATGTAAAAATATATTTAAGCACATTTCTATTATTATAACTTAAATCATTTTAATTTAGGGTTAAACCCACATTACTCTATCACACTATAAAGAAAACAGCAAAGACAAATATCAAACAAGTTATTACAATAACTTTGTTCAAAGCTTAAAATCCTTTCAAGGGTGTGTTTACACGATCCAGCTCAAGTATTTCATGTGTTGTGAGGACACGTTTAAAGTCTTCAGTGTACTCACGATACATGTACATGTTACATGTAGAGTCACAGCCACAGAGCTGCTCTATGACTGTGTTTAAGTATCTCAGCATTATGACTTTATATCTCATAATGTGGACAATGAGGATATCTTTCTTTGTGCTGGCGGATTCGCGGACCACATAAAATGACGTTGCGGGCCGATCCGGCCCGCGGGCCTTGAGTTTGACACCCCTGCCCTAAGAGCTCCAGGACCAGCTGCTCTGCATCAGCTGATCTGCTTAGAGGCAGGGCCGTCACAGTGGAAGATATATACTACTTCTATATACTCGTAGTAGTATATACGTACTCACCTTTCCACATCTTGGAGTCGTTGAGCATCAGCTTGTCCACCAGAGACGAGTACTCTCCTTCTGGACCTTTCTGCAGACCGACCTCACACAGGATCCTCCTCAGGCCGTCTGAAGCACAACAGAGACACACTCGCATCACACGCACACACAGTGAAGGATTGTGGGTAATGAATGCCAGACTCACCAGAGTACTGAATGATCTGACCCAACCAGCTGAGAGCCCTCAGAGCAAAACACTGATGAGCAACAACAGACGAGTGCATCACCTGAACCCGGAGAGGTTTGGACTGACGGCTGGTGTTCCTCTGTGGTGGACACACACACACACACACACACACACACACACACACACACACACACACACACACACACACACACACACACACACACACACACACACACACACACACACGTGAAGTGGTTTATTAAAGCACAGTCACCTCCTTCATGTGGAAGGCACACACTCACCACTATAACAGACTTGGCCTGGTCACAGAACTGGAAGTCTCCATATCGAACAGACTTCCTGCCCTGCAAACAACACACACACACACACACACACACACACACACACACCCCTTAGAACATATGGCATCATAACACATCCTCGCCATGTGTTCTAACTCGGTGCTGCTCTCTGACTGAACATGTGACCAACGGGTAAATGTGTGAAGTACACTATATGATGAGTGTACATATATGTGTGTGTGTGTGTGTGTGTGTGTGTGTGTGTGTGTGTGTGTGTGTGTGTGTGTGTGTACTGACGTCTCGGTCCACGGTGGTGGCGAAGCTGACAGCTTCTTTCTGGCTGCAGTTGACGGCTTTCTGTAGCGTGTAGATCACCTGTTCATAGGTGTGGACTTCATCATTAAACAACATGCAGTAGTAGGTGTCTTCTCTGTGCCTGTACACACACACACACACACACACAGGAAGTGTCATTATAACAGTATGATTAACAGTGTAGAGAGCCGTTAGTGCACCCTACAGGCTGCTCACATTATTACAACCACATTGTGAGAGAGAGAGAGAGTGTCTGTCTGTCTGTCTGTCTGTCTGTCTGTCTGTCTGTCTGTCTGTCTGTCTGTCTGTCTGTCTGTGTGTGTGTCTAGGTGTGTGTGTGTGTCTAGGTGTGTGTGTGTGCGTACGGTGGCTCCAGTCCTGCAGGTAGCTGGTCCTCCTGGTCCCAGGTCAGCATGTCCACAGCGTACCTCAGGAGGATCGAGAAGATGCTGAAACTACGAGCGACCATGTCAGCAGGAAGCACAGAGACAGGGTCCTGTAGACAGACGGGACGCGTTATACAGACAGACAGACAGGTAGAGAGACAGACGGGACGCGTTATACAGACAGACAGGCTGTCTCACCTCCTCAGTGTCTCTGTTGTTAGGTTTGTGTTTCTGGCAGTAAGAACCTTTCTTCCAGGCTTCAGCATCTCCACAATCACAGAACCCTCCTCCTCCTGAAGTAGTCATCTAGAGAAGATGTGTGTGTATATATATATATATATATATATATATATACACACATATATATATATATATATATATATATATGTGATGGAAATAATACACACATACATATATATGTGTGTGTGTGTGTGTGTACTCACCCTGTATCGATGTTCTTTGTGAATACTCTCCAGAAAACACTTCATGCACAGAACACAAGTAGGATCAGCTGCACACTCTCTACACACACACACACACACACACACACACACACACACACACACACACACACACACACACACACGTTATTTAATACCTGAACATAATGTATACTGCCTGTGCATAGTGTGTATATAATGTGTATAGTGTGTATATAATGTATATATAGCAGTGGTGGCCGTCAGGGCCTCAAAGCCTTCTCTGCTGTTCTAAACAGAATCACAAAGTTAGAGCTATTTTATAATTTAATAATGTGTCTTAAATACACTACATGTATCATAATTTATATAAATATTGTCTCATTATCTTATGTTCTCATTGCACAGCTACTGTGCTCCTCAGCTGCTCTGCTTCAGTGCAGCTTGTTTTAAGTAGAGCTTTGATCCAATCAGAGTTCACCTCTGTGTCTCTAGGTAGAAGAGAGGCCCCAGGCCTGCAGACTCACCAGTGAATCCATGTGCAGGTTAAGTGAATGGGGACGATGTTGTTGATCGTCATAGTGTTCAACCAATCAGATCTTTAGTTTGACATGTTGGGCGTATTCTTTGACGTGTCAGAGCTGCTAGCTGGCCTACAGCTACGTCAGCATTAAC
This sequence comes from Pholis gunnellus, assembly GCF_910591455.1. Taxonomy (NCBI): domain Eukaryota; kingdom Metazoa; phylum Chordata; class Actinopteri; order Perciformes; family Pholidae; genus Pholis; species Pholis gunnellus. Next base: position 25,258,872 of record NC_136538.1, read on the forward strand.
ACACAGCTCAGTTTTCAGCAGCAGCTCTGCAGTGAGGTGCAGCGTGCGCTGTGATTGGTCAGTAGACGAGCACGTGACTATCGGAAAATGAAACTTAAAGTAGCATCAGAGGCTTAGTCATAGTAGTGAGAGTTCACATTGAAAGATATGGAAGAAATGATGACATTTAGCTTGGTGTAGATTATTATTATTTTTACCTATCTTTGTTTTTTAACACTCAATGTCTGAAGGAGGAGAAACGGATTAGTGAGTTGGGATTTAACCGTGAGATTAAACTCTGTCAACAAAGAAAGGAGGATGGAGTTTGTCTTTAAGTGATCAGCGTTTGGTAAGTCAGCTGTGTTTGTTTGAATGTCCTCCAGTGTGCAGCAGAATGCGTGTTGCTGCTGTTTTCCCGTTAAGCTAGTTTAGCGTAGCCTCTCAGCTGTTTTTTGTTGTGTTTTTGTGTTCCTGGTTCAGAGGTCACAGCCCGTTGTCTCCTACATCAGCACAGAAAACATTATATTTCCCACAATTTAAGCTTCTGCATTTTCCAAATGCACGAGTATTATTCACACGTATTGTTGGGTTCATAAGCCTCGTACGAACGCTTTAATACCAATACGTGTGTTGTTTCACCCTAGAAACACATGTCTGGCGTCATCATGAGGTTATTAGGAGGTGGTTCAACTGCAGGACAGCAGTGAAGGCCCAGGTAGAACACGCACGGCCCGCCACTGGTCTAGAGTGTGTATAATGTGTATAATGTGTATATAATGTGTATATAATGTGTATAGTGTGTATAACGTGTGTATTACCTGCAGGAGTAGGTGGGCTCTCCCACCTTGAACACGTGGCCACACAGAGGTGACGGCTGGTTGTTCTCCTGCAGGAGGTTCAGACCTGAAGCCGGCTCCTCATCCAACAGGAGCCACTCTAGAGGAGCCAGGAGGAGCAGCTGAGAGGCCAGATCCTCCTTCTGCTCCTCCTTCTGCTCCTCTCGGCTGCTTACTCCACTGGGACCAACGCAAAGGATTCTGGGTACATACACAGACAGGTGACGGTACACCTCCTGCTGCAGGTCGGCTGCTGACAGCCATCGCTGAGGAGGACAAGGAGAGAGGAGAGGAGGAGAAAGAGGGGAGAGGAGGACAAGGAGAGAGGAGAGGAGGAGAAAGAGGGGAGAGGAGGACAAGGAGAGAGGAGAGGAGGAGAAAGAGGGGAGAGGAGGACAAGGAGAGAGGAGAGGAGGACAAGGAGAGAGGAGAGGAGGAGGAGAGAGGGGAGAGGAGGAGGAGAGAGGGGAGAGGAGGAGGAGAGAGGTTTAAAGGTATCTTTATTTCTTATTAAGTTACGTTTACAGTTTATCAAAAACTACAACAAAACTAATTCATGCAAAAAAAAAAGTGTTCTTTGTCAGTCTGTGTCCGTTAGTCCACAGGAGGTCTACACCGGGACCACCACCAGCCCCTTGGGGAGGATCCACCTGGACCCCCTCGCTCCTCCATCGTCCCGTTGGTCACATGGTGTTCGGTCTCCTCCTCTGGCGCAGACCTCCTCCAGCAGCCTGAGCAGCAGCCTGCTGGACCGGATGCTGATCAGCGGTGTCCTCACAGCTCTCTGAGGGACTGTGAAGACCCCCCACGCCTGTAAGACGGACCGGTAGACGGTGTGGGACCAGGTAGAACCTCTGGGGCTGAAGCAGGAACAGGTGTTTGTCTCCTCAGCAGCACACAGGCAGCATCAGTCCATGGCAGCCCAAGCTGGACCACCAGACCCTGTCCCCCCTCCTCCCCCTGCAGGAGAGCTGAGGTAGCAGCCGTTCCTGTGACCTCATCATGTTAAACAGCAACCCTCACCGTGTGCACTGAGGAGAACCAGAGCGCTGCTGTAGACAAAGAACCAGCAACACAAAGAGTCACCTCCATCAGACTCACTCAGAGGTTCTTCACCTCTGAGGAACCTTCATCCCTTCATCTCTCTTCTTGAGCTTCTTTAGACGGAAACGTTTCCTTTCCTCTAAATCATCCTCACCAACCAATCTCTGTCATGTCAAAACACTTAATAAACTTTTCTGCATCTGGAAAATACTCTGAAACGTCTACAGATTTTCCGAACGTTTCATCCAGGAACTTATTAATGTCCTCCAGCCTGTACAGGTCTACAGAGTCCATCTCCTCCTCCACAGCAGCCCCCCCACTCTCCTCTGGACCAGCAGCCTGACTACCGGCCCGTTACTGCTGCCTCCTCCACTCTCCCTCATAGCGTCCTCTGCTCCTGCTGTCAGTGCTTCCTCCACTACTTTCCTTTCCTCTGCTCCTTTCCTTTCCTCTGTTGTGAGACTCAGAGCAGCTGAGTCCTCATCAATAATTGTATCTCCGCCTGAATCATCTCTCTGTTCCCCGTCCTGTCGGGGTCGTCGCCCCCCCGCAGAGCTCCGGTGTGTTCTCGCTCCTCCGCCGGTACGGCCCCCGGCTCGGGGTGCCCACAGCCCCACACTCAGAGCACCTGATGCTACCTGTGCTAGCGTGCACCATGTAGCGTCCCTCCCCGTGTTTCACCCTGAAGGAGACCTGCAGCGTCTGTGAGGGACAGGTGAGGAACATCCTGTCTCCTGAAGGACTGGACATGCTTCAGACCCACAGTCCTGAAGCTGCTCGCCAGCTTCCCGAAGCGCTGCAGCTCTCGCTCCAACACCTGGTTGGGGATGAACGGGGGAACACCGGAGACGGTGACCCGGGTGGAGGCACTGCGAGCGGGGAAACCTGCAGAAACACGCCGTTCAGCGAGACGCCGCTCGATATTAACTCCGCCACAAAACGCTCCTCTTTCAGAAACACCAGCACAGCTCTGTTCATCCTGGAGGCAGAGGACAGGTTAGCGTGTCCCACACGGTCTCCACAGCAGGAGAACCTCCACCGGGACACACGCCTCAAAGACATGGACGCCATCCCGACAAGATACACGGTTCTCTGTCCGCCAAAAACACCAAAGTACACCGAAAACAACCTCAAACCACCACAACTCAATCACACAGCAAAGTATGAAGAAAGATTTAAGAAAAGAGAGGAGGAGAGAGAGAGAGAAAGAAAGAAAGAAAGAAAGAAAGAAAGAAAGAAAGAAAGAAAGAAAGAAAGAAAGAGAGAGAGAGAGAGTGTAAATGAACTGTATACTTGTTTCTCATTTTTAGTCTTCTGACCACTCTGAGCTCTTTAACAAGACATGTCATCATTCACACATTGATGGGAGGAGCTACCGTTGATGGGAGGAGCTACCATCATGGTAACACCTGCACATCAACTAACATTCACACAACCAGCACAGGCACAGCCAGGGATCGAACCGCCGATCCTCTGGTGTAAGGAGAGCTGCTCTACTGTGGTGAACGTTACTCCTGTACTCCACTAAATGTAGCTGGACTCAGAGCATGAAGCTAACACCTGTTTACAGACGTTCTAACGTGAAATAAACATGAAATCAACGTCACACAAAGCAGATGTTATGTTGACGCTGTTGGCTCGCGCTGACACAGCAGCTGTTCCTCATCCAGATGTTTTACAGATCACTCCGAGCATTAGCTTTAGCATTAGCATTAGCTCCGTGTAGCAGATTAGGCAGAAAGCGTTGAGCACGTGAGAGCTCGTGACGCAGTGACAAGTGACAGGTGAGGGTTAACTAACCGCTAACTAACCACTAACTAACCCTTACCGACGCGGTGTCTTTAGCGGAGAAGTTGAGGACCTCTGAACACAGAACAGACGGAGGCTCTCTGTCGGACTGGGCCGACGCCATCTTCCTCCTTCTGATGGACGGAGAAGAACCGGAACCGGAAGTCATCAACAGCTGAGGGGGCGGGGCCAAACTATAAGGAAACGATCAGACTAGAAGGCACCTGTCAGTCATGATTATTATGGCCAAATCCCAACGTTCCCCCTGAACCCTCAAACCCTGAACCCTCAGGGTCTCACTGACGTCATCTGGTGAGTGTGTGAGGGCTCGAGATATCACGTTACCATGACAACGACAACAAATATGATGTATAATCGTGTGTATATATTGTGTACTTTGTACTCCTTGATCTGAACGTCTTCACTCTTTCCACACAAGATGAAGTAACTTCAGAGAATCTATTTACTCGCTTTGGTCAAAACAGCTTCAATGACAAAATATTTGATGAATAAATGAATAAATATCTGATTTCATGTTGTAACGTTCCATCTTTAACCCTTCATGTTCCTGTGTACATGTAATACTCTAAGACATTACTGAATTCATCAAATCTAAAATAAAACTATTTATTAGTTGATTCAAATCTTTAAAATAACTAAAGCTGTAAAATGAATATAGAGTACAACATGTACCTCTGAGCTGTAGTACAGTATAAAGTACAACATGTACCTCTGAGCTGTAGTACAGTATAAAGTACTACATGTACCTCTGAGCTGTAGTACAGTATAAAGTACTACATGTACCTCTGAGCTGTAGTACAGTATAAAGTACTACATGTACCTCTGAGCTGTAGTACAGTATAAAGTACTACATGTACCTCTGAGCTGTAGTACAGTATAAAGTACTACATGTACCTCTGAGCTGTAGTACAGTATAAAGTACTACATGTTAGATGTGTATTGTTCTCAGTAGTGGAGGAATGAGACAGAACAACAATAGAACCTTTAACACCAGATGAACAGAATATATTCAGATTTATTTATTGTCTTCAGTTCTCAACCAGCTGCTGGACCAGAGTCCGGAGCTGCTGCAGCTCTGCTCGGATAGCCTGGAGCTCCTGGTTCTGCAGGTTCTGGTCCTGAAGCTCTTGGTTCCTGTCCTGGTTCTGGTCCTGGTTCTGGTTCTGGTTCTGGTCCTGGTTCGTGTGGACTCTGGTTCGGAAAAGAAAAGATGTTGATTTAAAAAGTTGGGTTAGGAGTTGATTTCCACACCGTGTGAACATGAAGAAACTGACCCAGAACCTCCAGCTGTCTCCTGGTCTCTCTGCAGGACCACAAACTGATCCAGGGTCTCCTAGAGGACACACACACACACACACACACACACACTTTACTTCCTGAACTTTAATCTCAATAATAACATTTGTTCTTCAGACACAAACTTTGATCTGCGCAGTGATGCGGCCCATCTCGCCATGGTAACGGGAGTTTGTCGTGATGTCATCGTTGTGGGCGTCGGCCAGCGGTGCGCAGTGGTTGGAGATGTACTGGTTGTCATAGAAACGGCGGAGGAGGGGCATGGATTCTTCAACCTGCAGGATGACGGTGGCCTGTTGCATCACAGCGTTAGCCTGAGAGTTATCATGTACTCTACACACACACACACACACAGACACACACACACAAACCAGGTGAGGACAGACCTGATGTGGATGGACAGGTGAGGACAGACAGGTGAAGACAGACAGGTGAAGACAGACAGGTGAGGACAGACAGGTGATGACAGACAGGTGAGGACAGACAGGTGATGACAGACAGGTGAGGACAGACAGGTGATGACAGACAGGTGAGGACAGACAGGTGATGACAGACAGGTGAGGACAGACAGGTGAAGACAGACAGGTGAGGACAGACAGGTGAAGACAGACAGGTGAGGACAGACAGGTGAGGACAGACAGGTGAAGACAGACAGATGATGACAGACAGGTGAGGACAGACCTGATGTGGATGGACAGGTGATGACAGACAGGTGAGGACAGACAGGTGATGACAGACAGGTGAGGACAGACAGGTGAAGACAGACAGGTGAGGACAGACAGGTGAGGACAGACAGGTGAAGACAGACAGGTGATGACAGACAGGTGATGACAGACAGGTGAGGACAGACAGGTGAGGACAGACAGGTGAAGACAGACAGGTGAGGACAGACCTGATGTGGATGGACAGGTGATGACAGACAGGTGAGGACAGACAGGTGATGACAGACAGGTGAGGACAGACAGGTGATGACAGACAGGTGAGGACACACAGGTGATGACAGACAGGTGAGGACAGACAGGTGATGACAGACAGGTGAGGACAGACAGGTGAAGACAGACAGGTGATGACAGACAGGTGAGGACAGACAGGTGATGACAGACAGGTGAGGACAGACAGGTGAGGACAGACAGGTGAGGACAGACAGGTGAAGACAGACAGGTGAGGACAGACAGGTGAGGACAGACAGGTGAAGACAGACAGGTGATGACAGACAGGTGAGGACAGACAGGTGAGGACAGACAGGTGAAGACCGACAGGTGATGACAGACAGGTGATGACAGACAGGTGAGGACAGACAGGTGAAGACAGACAGGTGAGGACAGACAGATGAGGACAGACAGGTGAAGACAGACAGGTGAAGACAGACAGGTGAGGACAGACAGGTGAGGACAGACAGGTGAAGACAGACAGGTGAAGACAAACAGGTGAGGACAGACAGGTGAAGACAGACAGGTGATGACAGACAGGTGAGGACAGACAGGTGAAGACAGACAGGTGATGACAGACAGGTGAGGACAGACAGGTGATGACAGACAGGTGAGGACAGACAGGTGAGGACAGACAGGTGAGGACAGACAGGTGAAGACAGACAGGTGAGGACAGACAGGTGAGGACAGACAGGTGAAGACAGACAGGTGATGACAGACAGGTGAGGACAGACAGGTGAGGACAGACAGGTGAAGACCGACAGGTGATGACAGACAGGTGATGACAGACAGGTGAGGACAGACAGGTGAAGACAGACAGGTGAGGACAGACAGATGAGGACAGACAGGTGAAGACAGACAGGTGAAGACAGACAGGTGAGGACAGACAGGTGAGGACAGACAGGTGAAGACAGACAGGTGAAGACAAACAGGTGAGGACAGACAGGTGAAGACAGACAGGTGAGGACAGACAGGTGAGGACAGACAGGTGAGGACAGACAGGTGAAGACAGACAGGTGAGGACAGACAGGTGAGGACAGACAGGTGAGGACAGACAGGTGAAGACAGACAGGTGAAGACAGACAGGTGAAGACAAACAGGTGAGGACAGACAGGTGAAGACAAACAGGTGAAGACAAACAGGTGAAGACAGACAGGTGAGGACAGACAGGTGAAGACAGACAGGTGAGGACAGACAGGTGAAGACAGACAGGTGATGACAGACAGGTGAGGACAGACAGGTGATGACAGACAGGTGAGGACAGACAGGTGGTACCACTGACCTCTGGAAGGTGTCAGTGAGCAGGGCGATCAGCAGGTTGACACACAGGATGGAGGACGCAGCCAGAAACGTCCCACAGAGCAGAGGAGCCATGACACCGTCCACCGTTGACATCGCAGCGTACTCGTACTCGTCCACCAGAGTGATGCGGTACAGACTGTACAGCAGGCCGGAGACAGACTGCATGCTGGGAACTGAGGAAGAACCTGGAGAGAGATGATTCGTCCATCGAGAGTTCATTAATTCAGAGACCATTGATGAATGAGTCCGTTGATCAGGACTAACATTAAGGGTCAGGTGTTGGTGGGGACTTGGCTTCCTTGCGGAAGTTACCGGCACACGTGGAAGATTCATGGAAAAAGATCTTTGAGTAGTCTTTATTATAGATCTGTTAAAAGTCCCCCGATAAAAAACTTAAAGTTTAAAAATAGAATAAAATAATAAAAGGGGTTTAAAAAGAGCATCGGAGCAGACGTAAGCCGGGCAGCGGGAGTAGAGACTTCACAGGAACCACAGGATCTCCAAAGGAACCACAGGATCTCCAAAGGAACCACAGGATCTTCACAGGAACCACAGGATCTCCAAAGGAACCACAGGATCTCCAAAGGAACCACAGGATCTTCAAAGGAACCACAGGATCTCCAAAGGAACCACAGGATCTTCAAAGGAACCACAGGATCTCCAAAGGAACCACAGGATCTCCAAAGGAACCACAGGATCTTCAAAGGAACCACAGGATCTCCAAAGGAACCACAGGATCTTCACAGGAACCACAGGATCTCCAAAGGAACCACAGGATCTTCAAAGGAACCACAGGATCTCCAAAGGAACCACAGGATCTTCAAAGGAACCACAGGATCTCCAAAGGAACCACAGGATCTCCAAAGGAACCACAGGATCTTCACAGGAACCACAGGATCTCCAAAGGAACCACAGGATCTCCAAAGGAACCACAGGATCTTCACAGGAACCACAGGATCTTCACAGGAACCACAGGATCTCCAAAGGAACCACAGGATCTTCAAAGGAACCACAGGATCTCCAAAGGAACCACAGGATCTTCAAAGGAACCACAGGATCTTCAAAGGAACCACAGGATCTCCAAAGGAACCACAGGATCTCCGCGGTCCATCTGCCGCTGGAGGTTCTCATGAGGTCGGGTAAGTAAGAGATAAAACTATATAAAAGCACACTAATAGTGTTTCCTGAGTTTAAGTGCGTTAAAAGACAAGGAAATATAAATATATACAAAATAAATAATATACACACACACACACACACACAAGGTTAAAACGAGTGCTCATATCTAAAGTTTTATAAGAAAATAAGTGCAAAGGTTCAAAGCTGAGGAAACAGCAGTAAAACGTGTAACGTTGGTTTGGAAGCGGAGGTGAAATAATGTCATTCAAAAATTCTAAATAGCAAAAATAGTCTTAGAACATCATCAAACGTCTGCATGCGATAATAAAAAGGTTCTATGGAAGATCAAATTATTCATATTTAGTTTAGTTTGTGGCAACAACCTACCGTGTGTAATAATGTTAACATGTTAATATGTTAGTAATAGGGTTATAATGTTACAATATCAGTAATAATGTTAATGTATAAATACTTTGAACACACAAACCTCCAAATATGATCCAGAAGCTGCAGGCGTACGGGATGAAGATCTCAGCGTACAGGAACAGGAAACGCATCACATCCCCCATGATGTTCCCCAACATGACGATGAACGGACCCATCAACCTGCACACACACACACACACACACACACACACACATACACACACACACACACACACACACACACACAGGGAAAAAGAGGATATCCATCCCACAGACAACACGTTACCATGGAAACATCAACCTTAACATTTAACCGGGACCTGAAAGGATGTTCCACCAAAACAAGGAGAGAGTGAGAGGATGAGAGGGTGAGAGGAAGAGAGGGTGAGAGGATGAGAGAGTGAGAGGAAGAGAGAGCGAGAGGGAGAGAGGAAGAGAGGGTGAGAGGGTGAGAGGATGAGAGAGTGAGAGGAAGAGAGGGTGAGAGGGTGAGAGAGTGAGAGGAAGAGAGGGTGAGAGGGTGAGAGAGTGAGAGGAAGAGAGGGTGAGAGGGTGAGAGAGTGAGAGGATGAGAGAGTGAGAGGAAGAGAGAGCGAGAGGGAGAGAGGAAGAGAGGGTGAGAGGGTGAGGACCTGAAGGCTCTGACGTGCTTCATCAGTCTCAGCCAGAGGAAGACGACGGTGACGGAGAACAGACGCAGGCTGGTGGTGCGAAGACAGATGGACGGATGAATGACGTCGGCCATGTGGACGAGGAAGGACGCCGTCAGAAGAGAGTAGACGAGCCAATCAAACACGTTCCTGAGAGAAAGATTCATTCTCTCTTCTCATGATGTTCATATTTCTGTGATTAAACTGTCATTAATGTGTGTGTGTGTGTGTGTGTGCGTGTGTGTGTGTGTGTGTGTGTGTTACCACAGGTCCTGGCTGTAACTTCCTCGTATCCTGTGAATCTGTTTGTTCTGATCCATGAGGTAAACCCTCTCCTGCACACACACACACACAGTTATTATACCAGATGTTGGACCAGACTAAATGCTGAACTGTCCCTTTAAACTTGTCTTCTGTACCTGAGGCCACATGGGATGAGAGCAGCTCAGGTCATCTTGGAGACGAAGCTCCGCCCACCGTCGCCAGAGGCGGAGCTTCCTCCTTGAACGCAGGATGTCCTGTATTTCCCTCAGCACCTCCTCCAGGGTCAACAGGAGGGCCAGGACAACGAGGAGGACACGCCACCAGTCCTGAGACAGAGAGACGGGTAAAGAGACAGACAGGTGGAGACAGACAGGTGGAGACAGGTGGAGACAGACAGGTCACCTGGGGGAGGACGTAGCGACGTGAGCCTCGGTACACAGAGATAGAAATGGCGACGGTCGTCCACGAGACGTTGAACAGGAAGTTGAGGATGAGAAGAAGCCACGCCCCTAACCTGGCAGCAGTACAGACAGACAGGTAGAGACAGACAGACAGGTAGATCACGTGAAATACATCAAACCAATCACAGTGGACTTTACCTGCCATACAGTTTCCATTTGACCTGGATCAGTTTGAGAAAGACTGGATTCATGATGAGGTCCAGTTTCCCATGATGCACCACCATCTCCAGCTGACGAACAAGACAGACAGGTTAGACCTGGTCCCTGTAAACCGTAGACCAGGTAGACAACCACTATAGAGTAATACTCTCATACTATGAGAGTATGAGAGTATTAGAGTACCAGAGTACCCTCTAATACTCTAATACTCTCATAGTATTAGAGTATTAGAGTACCAGAGTACCAGAGTATCCTCTAATACTCTAATACTCTCATAGTATTAGAGTATTAGAGTACCAGAGTATCCTCTAATACTCTAATACTCTCATAGTATTAGAGTATTAGAGTATTAGAGTACCAGAGTATCCTCTAATACTCTAATACTCTAATACTATGAGAGTATTAGAGTACCAGAGTACCCTCTAATACTCATGCTCAGTAATCTCTTTCAATTGTTGGCAGTTTGATTTGTTTGTTTACAGTAGTTAGATTTTTTATATCAATGTCATGATTATGGGAGAAAAATGAATCTATAATGTATAAAAAAGGATCAACGTTAATATGAAACACTGCTGACCAAGAACACTGAGAACGGAACCTTTTATAAAGATGGCCAAAACCTGCAGAACACTGTTTACTGTTTACTGTACACTGTTTACTGTATACAGTACACTGTTTACTGTATACAGTACACTGTTTACTGTATACTGTACACTGATGGAAACATTATTATTCTACTATATCCACGTCTAGTAATAGCACTAGAAGTGGATATAGTAGAATAATAATGATAATAAAAGCAGTAATGTATCAGTAATAGTAATGTCATAATAATAATAATAATAATAATAATAATAATAATAATAATAATAATAATAATAATAATAATAATAATAAGTGATGAGACTCACTGGAGACGTCGGCTCACTGACGACTGCTTCTACAGAACACAACAGAGCAGTCAGTGTGTGAGCCACTGCATCATGAGTACTAGTATTCATTTAATAATGTATTTGATTGTGTACTCAAAGACACTTTATATGGTAAAAACAGAAATAATAGAAGTAATTACAATAAAAACTAAATAGATGACATCATGAAAGTAAGGAACAACAGGAAAAAGGTTCTTTGTTTGTAACGCTGCTGTAGTGTCGTCTGTAACGCGACACTCAGATGTCACGACATCGCAGGTCGTTCTTGCTCAAGGACACATCGACGTGCAACCAGTGGTGCCGGAGCCGGGGTTTGAACCTACGATGGACCCGGTCTCTGTTCTCTGTCCTGGCCCCACGATGGTGGAATGAACTCCCCACTGACGTCAGGACAGCAGAGTCGCTGCCCATCTTCCATCAGGCTGAAGACTCACCTCTTCATGAAGCTCTACCCTGAGCCTTCCTCTCAGCACTGGTTGTGTTCATGCTAGTGTGTTTCTGTACGTCTGCTCTGGTTTCTGCTCTGAGATGTTTAAAGGAGATGAACTCATGACTTCTGGTGACGAGTAGTTCTCTTGAATACGATGTTGAACACACTCTTTGGATAACAGCGTCTGCTGAATGACTGTGATGTGATGTACTATAGTAGTATTGTTTTTAACACTACTTTAGTAGTATTGTCTGTAATACTACTATAGTAGTATTGTCTGTAATACTGCTATAGTAGTGTTGTCTGTAATACTGCTATAGTAGTATTGTCTGTAATACTGCTATAGTAGTATTGTCTGTAATACTGCTATAGTAGTATTGTCTGTAATACTGCTATAGTAGTATTGTCTGTAATACTACTATAGTAGTATTGTCTGTAATACTGCTATAGTAGTGTTGTCTGTAATACTGCTATAGTAGTGTTGTCTGTAATACTGCTATAGTAGTGTTGTCTGTAATACTGCTATAGTAGTATTGTCTGTAATACTGCTATAGTAGTGTTGTCTGTAATACTGCTATAGTAGTATTGTCTGTAATACTGCTATAGTAGTATTGTCTGTAATACTGCTATAGTAGTATTGTCTGTAATACTGCTATAGTAGTATTGTCTGTAATACTACTATAGTAGTATTGTCTGTAATACTGCTATAGTAGTGTTGTCTGTAATACTGCTATAGTAGTGTTGTCTGTAATACTGCTATAGTAGTGTTGTCTGTAATACTGCTATAGTAGTATTGTCTGTAATACTGCTATAGTAGTGTTGTCTGTAATACTGCTATAGTAGTATTGTCTGTAATACTACTATAGTAGTATTGTCTGTAATACTGCTATAGTAGTGTTGTCTGTAATACTGCTATAGTAGTGTTGTCTGTAATACTGCTATAGTAGTATTGTCTGTAATACTGCTATAGTAGTATTGCAGTAGTTTTGCAGCATTATCATTTTGTGGATTTCCAATTTGAAACCTGGTTTCAGTCGCTGCAGGGTTCAGTGGTAGTACTGCAGTAAACCTGTGGTTGTACTACAGCAGCAGTAGTAGTACTGCAGTAAACCTGTGGTTGTACTACAGCAGCAGTAGTAGTACTGCAGTAAACCTGTGGTTGTACTACAGCAGCAGTAGTAGCAGTGTTACCTTGCTGGTGGGTCTCAGGTGGGTGTGGTTCTGGTTCCAGTGGTTCTGGTTCCAGCAGGTTCAGGTAGTAGTACTGCTGTCTGGTCATGTTGTCAGTCACATGGAACTGACTGAGCGCCAGCTGGGCCTGAACACAACATACAATACATTCATCACAACTCTATTCTATTCTATTCTATTCTATTCTGTTCTACTCTATTTCTTTACATTCTTAAACATTTTAATAATGGCTCTGAACCAATCACATTACATGACATCACATTACAGTCATTTAGCTTTATCACATTCATAAACCGGCTCAGCTACGGGAGCAGTTTTGGGGTGAAGCCTTGCTCAAGGACACATCGACATGCGACTAGCGGAGCCGGAGCCGGGGATTCAATTCAAACAGGGAACCTCTGATTGAAGGACAGGCTCTCCACTCAGCCACAGTCGCCCCAATCACAGCCCTGTTATCTGTCAGTAGGCGGGACATTGTTACCACTGGACTCATCCGGCCAATCAGAGCCGTTATACAGAGCTGTCCATCAGAGTCCACCCTGCCGGCCTCCGCCCCGAGCTCCAAGAGCACCCGAGCTGCTTCACTGCGCTCTGAAAATACCACAGACAGTACAGACAGTCAAAATACCACAGACAGTCAAAATACCACAGACAGTACAGACAGTCAAAATACCACAGACAGTACAGACAGCCGGACTATCACAGACAGTACAGACAGTCATGCACTTTTCCTGACACACATACTTTGTCTAGAGTCGATAAAGTCAGTAGAGTCGGAAGAGTCAGAAGGTATAGTCGGTAAAGATTACAGCGGTAATGTCAGTGCTGATGTCCGTAAATATGTCAGTGGTGATGTCAGCGGTGATGTCAGTGGTGATGTCAGCGGTGATGTCAGTAGTACCCAGGTTGGCGGCGAGCTGCAGTGGTGTTCTGTCTTTGTAGTCGGTGCAGCTGATGGAGGCTCCAGTCTGCAGCAGCAGTCTGATGGAACCTACAGCATCGTTCTTGGCAGCGTAGTGAAGAGGAGTCTGCTGGTCCAGGAACGTCCGACTCTCCGGATCAGCTGAGGACACACACACCTATTGATCAGGATCTGGTTGTTAGGGTTAGTTAAACCAGATGACCAGTAGGACCCTTTAACCAGAAGATATCCTGGGTATGTTGAACTCTCTTCCTTGTGCAGGTACCAGGACTAGTCCACACAGACCTTTTCGGTCCAGCAGGAACTGAACCATGTCCTGGTAGTCCAGTGCCGAAGCCACGTGAAGGGCCGTGACTCCAAACTGATCCGGTTGGAGGAGGTCTGATCCCCGGTCCAGAAAGAACCGCATCACATCTACGCTCCAGGCCCTGGAGATCTAAACACACATACCAGTGTGAGTGTGTGTGATGGTGAACACATGAACCACATGTCAGTGAGTCTGTTGTAGAAGTGGTTTTAAAAGCATCACTGTTGTTGTGTGTTAAGATGCATTAAGTGTTTGTTCTGTTGTGTAGCTGCTTCAGAACTACAGACCTCATGCAGGATGGTCTGCCCATATCTGTCTGAGCTGTTTGGATCGGCTCCTTCTGAGATCACTTCATCCAGAAAGTCAAGGTCCACCTGTACACAACACACAAGATACACACAACACAGACAAAAAACATAACAAAGACACAACAATACACACAATACACACAGACACAAAGGCAAAACACATGATGAATACAGATTTTCCTTCACAAGAGAACTAAACTAAACTGACAGATTCAAACTGTGAACTGGGTCGCTGGTACCTAGTCAGAGTTACCTGGTCAGAGTTACCTGGTCAGAGTTACCTGGTCAGTGTTACCTGGTCAGAGTTACCTGGTCAGTGTTACCTGGTCAGTGTTACCTGGTCAGAGTTACCTGGTCAGTGTCCTGGTCAGAGTTACCTGGTCAGAGTTACCTGGTCAGTGTTACCTGGTCAGTGTTACCTGGTCAGAGTTACCTGGTCAGAGTTACCTGGTCAGAGTTACCTGGTCAGTGTTACCTGGTCAGAGTTACCTGGTCAGAGTTACCTGGTCAGAGTTACCTGGTCAGAGTTACCTGGTCAGTGTTACCTGGTCAGTGTTACCTGGTCAGAGTTACCTGGTCAGTGTCCTGGTCAGAGTTACCTGGTCAGAGTTACCTGGTCAGTGTTACCTGGTCAGAGTTACCTGGTCAGAGTTACCTGGTCGGTGTTACCTGGTCAGTGTTACTTGGTCAGTGTTACCTGGTCAGAGTTACCTGGTCAGAGTTACCTGGTCGGTGTTACCTGGTCAGTGTTACTTGGTCAGAGTTACCTGGTCAGTGTTACCTGGTCGGTGTTACCTGGTCAGTGTTACCTGGTCAGAGTTACCTGGTCGGTGTTACCTGGTCAGTGTTACTTGGTCAGTGTTACCTGGTCAGAGTTACCTGGTCAGAGTTACCTGGTCAGTGTTACTTGGTCAGTGTTACCTGGTCAGAGTTACCTGGTCAGAGTTACCTGGTCGGTGTTACCTGGTCAGTGTTACCTGGTCAGAGTTACCTGGTCAGTGTTACTTGGTCAGTGTCCTGGTCGGTGTTACCTGGTCAGAGTTACCTGGTCAGAGTTACCTGGTCAGAGTTACCTGGTCAGTGTCCTGGTCAGAGTTACCTGGTCAGAGTTACCTGGTCAGTGTTACCTGGTCAGAGTTACCTGGTCAGTGTTACTTGGTCAGTGTCCTGGTCGGTGTTACCTGGTCAGAGTTACCTGGTCAGAGTTACCTGGTCAGTGTTACTTGGTCAGTGTCCTGGTCGGTGTTACCTGGTCAGTGTCCTGGTCGGTGTTACCTGGTCAGTGTTACCTGGTCAGAGTTACCTGGTCAGACTTACCTGGTCAGTGTCCTGGTTGGTAGCAGACAGTAGTCTAAAGTGATTTAGTAGTTGTTTATTGAGCTGTTGGTTTTTATTCGTTGTGTCGGTTTCATCTCTCTGCTCTTCATCACCTTCATCATCCTCAGCCAGACCTCTGTACTTCATCTCCAGCTGAACACCTGAACATTAATTATTGATGTTAACATTTTAATTAATCTACATCTAAAAAAGCACATGGACTGGGTCTGTGTCACCTTTCAGTTTTCTTCTTCTCTGCTTCCAGCGGTGGCAGGAGTATGACGCCCAGCGAGCTGCAGCCTTCACTGCTGCTGACACTGAGGACCTGGACCCCTGAGGACACCTAGAGTCCGGAGGACACCCCGAGACCTGAGGACATAAAGACACCTGAGGACACCCCGAGACCTGAAGACATATTGACCCCTGAGGACGCCTTGAGACCTGAGGACACCCCGAGACCTGAAAACAGAGACCTGAAGACATATGAAGACCTGAAGACAAACAGAGAACTGAAGACATATAGAGACCTGAAGACATATAGAGACCTGAAGACATATGAAGACCTGAAGACAAACAGAGACCTGAAGACATATGAAGACCTGAAGACAAACAGAGAACTGAAGACATATAGAGACCTGAAGACATATGAAGACCTGAAGACAAACAGAGAACTGAAGACATATAGAGACCTGAAGACATATAGAGACCTGAAGACATATGAAGACCTGAAGACAAACAGAGAACTGAAGACATATAGAGACCTGAAGACATATAGAGACCTGAAGACATATGAAGACCTGAAGACAAACGGAGACCTGAAGACATATGAAGACCTGAAGACAAACAGAGAACTGAAGACATATAGAGACCTGAAGACATATGAATACCTGAAGACATATGAAGACCTGAAGACAAACAGAGACCTGAAGACATATGAAGACCTGAAGACAAACAGAGAACTGAAGACATATGAAGACCTGAAGACATATGAAGACCTGAAGACAAACAGAGACCTGAAGACATATGAAGACCTGAAGACAAACAGAGACCTGAAGACATATGAAGACCTGAAGACAAACAGAGAACTGAAGACATATAGAGACCTGAAGACATATGAAGACCTGAAGACAAACAGAGACCTGAAGACAAACAGAGACCTGAAGACAAACAGAGACCTGAAGACATATGAAGACCTGAAGACATATGAAGACCTGAAGACACATAGAGACCTGAAGACAAACACCTAAAGACAACTGCCGACAAACAGAGACTTCAACCTGAAGACACACAGAAACTTCAAGACATTGAGAGACTTGAAGACATACAGAGAACTGAATACAAACAGGGAACTGAACCTTAAGACAAACAGAAACCCAAAGACACACAGAGATCTGAAGACGAACAGAGATCTGATGACATAAAGAGACCTGAACCTGAAGACAGAAAGAAACCTGAAGACTCACCTGGATTGTGTTGATGCTTCCTGTCATCTCCACCTCCAGTCCAGGATTCCGCAGACCTGTCAGACCGGCCCGGGGCCCCCTCTTCATCCTGGTTCTGTTGAGCTTCCGTCCACCAGGTCAAAAATCCAGACTTCCAGACTGATGGACCTGCAGGACTTTCTTAAACCTGCCAGAACTGTGAGGACTTGATGGACTTCCTGTACCCAGATAGACTTCCTGAAAACCGCCGGACCGGTCTCGATCCTGGATGAAGAACTAAAATAGGCTAGGAATTGTCTCTGGTTCTGGTCTTCACCGAGTGATCCTGAAGGACTAAGCTGATCTGGATCCGTCTGAATTGTGAGCTTCAGCGACACTAAACAAAACCATAAAGTCAGCTGACGGTGACGTTTATCAGGTTTATGGCTCTTCTTATCAGTGGGTGGAGGATCCAAGTCCAGGTCTCAGGTTGAACAAAACAGACTTCTTTCATAAAACACAAAGAAACTGAATGAAACCAACGACTGACATCAAAAGAAATTATAAACTTTTTCATTGATAAAACCAACCTGAGACGCATCATGACTCACGCTGGTCTAGTTCAGGTTTTGATCCTCCTGAGACCTCCTCAGACCTCATGAGACCTCTTAAGACATCCTCAGACCTGATTGGTTTTACCTTGACATTCTTTCCTTCACCCTAATCTCACTCCTCTAACCTAAACCCACCCAACCCAAGTAACCAAGGCAACAAGAACTGGGCAATCAGGGGAGAGCGGGGCGGGTCTTAGTCCAACAGGAAGTCATCATCACTGGTTCCTCCTCAAACAGCCAATCAGAATCTTCCATTGTATTCTGATTATTACATAAAATAATCTGTTAATATAAGTGAATAAGAAATGATCCATCCTGATGTTTTTATGTTTCATTTCATCTTTAGATTGTGGCCCCAAAAAACGCTCCGACATGAATATTTGAATAAATAAATCGTTTTAATCAGACAGACAGAGAATGTTAAACCTTACAAGTGAGATATTATATTTCTGGTATTAACACTGTTCTATAAGACGTTACACAACGAAAAGAGGAGTCGGTTTGATTCCCAGCTGCTCCTCACAGCGGCCCGAGTCTCCTACATGGTGTATGTATATATATATATATATATATATATATATACACGTGGTTTCATCCGAACCAGTGGTTCCCCATACAGTCCAGGTTCCAGGAGACTCCACAGATCCAGCACCACTCGGCTCTGCACAGAGGACACTGCATGTGCATACAGCCGCCTGTAGGGGGCAACAATCAGTGAGATGATAACACAGTACAGTACTGATAGTACTTCTATACAGTACTGATAGTACTACTATACAGTACTTCTATACAGTATTTACAGTGTGACACAATACTACTACACAGTACTGATAGTGTGAGATGTTACCGTCTCTCTCCACAGGAACACGACACTGAGGACAACGTTTAGTCGACTCCTGAAGGAGGAGCAGGGAGGCTTGATCCCACCTCCCTCTGAGAGACGCCTCCTCCTCCACCAGGAAACCCTGAGGAGGAGAGAAGAGGAGGAGAGGAGGAGAGAAGAAGAGGGGAGAAGAGGAGAACTGTCTTTATTGGTTCATGTATTTATAGGTTTGCTTTGAGCTGATGGTTTTTTTCCTTCGTAGATATTGAAAGTATATTTAGTCTCATCCGATTGTTCAGCTCACCTGAGAGGCTTCAGCTGTAGGCGGGGCCTGTTCAGTGAGACACGCCCCCTCATGGAACCCCTCCCTGCAGTCTCTGCAGAAGACGAAGCCACAGCCGAGCTGTCCGTCACAAAGCACCTTCCTGCTGCCATCAGGTGGGATAAGCCCCGCCCCACAGCCAGGTGACGGACACATCAGTCCTCCAATCATCAGCAGGCACTCCTCCGCCCCGTACTGCTGGTACCGCCCATACTGAGAGACACGGTGACATCAAAGGTAACTAATGATGTCATCATTAAGGGAATAACTCTAATGAGGAAGAGAGGAGGAAGAGAGGAGGAGAGGAGCAGCAAACACTCACCTGATCGTCTCCTAGAATCCTGAAGTGATGCAACTCTTTAATGAGAGAGTCGGTGCAGCCGGCTGGAGACAAAACATCACTTTATTATTTATTATATTATTTATTATGGAGTCATATTCACACACATTGATTCATTGTATCAATGACACATTAAATGATGTCACACCAGCACACGGCAGCGAGTAGCCAATCACCGGGTGAGAAACAAACTGTCTCTCATTGAGACGAGTCTGACAGTAGACATGGAAACAGTCCAGACAGATCACATGACGCTCTGAACACTGGAAGACCAGGACCACGTCCCTGAGAGACAGACAGGCAGGGAGAGAGAGAGACAGAGAGAGAGACAGAGAGAGAGAGAGAGGGAGACAGACAGAGACAGAGACAGAGGAGAGAGAGAAGGAGAGGGTTATTTTCTCTCTTTCACATTATGTGTGTTACTGTGTGTATACGGTGTGTATATTGTGTGTTACGGTGTGTTACGGTGTGTTACGGTGTGTTACTGTGTGTTACGGTGTGTTACGGTGTGTTACGGTGTGTTACTGTGTGTAACGGTGTCTTACGGTGTGTTACGGTGTCTTGCGGTGTGTTACTGTGTGTTACGGTGTGTTACTGTGTGTTACGGTGTGTTACGGTGTGTTACGGTGTGTTACGGTGTGTTACGGTGTGTTACTGTGTGTTACGGTGTGTTACGGTGTGTTACTGTGTGTTACGGTGTCTTACGGTGTGTTACGGTGTGTTACGCTGTGTTACGGTGTGTTACGGTGTGTTACTGTGTGTTACTGTGTGTTACGGTGTGTTACGGTGTGTTACTGTGTGTTACGGTGTGTTACGGTGTGTTACGGTGTGTTACGGTGTGTTACTGTGTGTTACTGTGTGTATACGGTGTGTATACGGTGTGTATATTGTGTGTTACTGTGTGTTACGGTGTGTTACGGTGTGTTGCGGTGTCTTGCGGTGTGTTACGGTGTCTTACGGTGTGTTACTGTGTGTTGCGGTGTGTTGCGGTGTGTTGCGGTGTGTTACGGTGTGTTACGGTGTGTTACGGTGTGTTACGGTGTCTTACGGTGTGTTACGGTGTGTTACGGTGTCTTACGGTGTGTTACGGTGTCTTGCTGTGTGTTACGGTGTGTTACTGTGTGTTACGCTGTGTTACGCTGTGTTACGGTGTGTTACTGTGTGTTACGTGATGTCACAGCAGGCGATACAGGGGACGTCTCTTCTGTTGGTCAAAATGAGGTCGAGGGCCACAGAGACTTCGTCCTCTGAGGTCGGATGGGACGCACACTTCATGTAGAACTCCTACACACACACACACACACACACACACACACACACACACACACACACACACACACACACACACACACACACACACACAGTGAAGTCACTACATCTCCCAGAATGCCACTGGATGAAACTGAACTGACAGCCCCTTACCGCTTCGTTGCCGTGACAACCCTCTGATTGACACAAGCCATGGACACGACCAGGAAGAAGGACGTCGTCCCAACAGGAGGGACCCTGAGAGAGAGGACACCTTCATCATCATCATCATCACCACACATTAACACACCTGTACTCCGGAGTGTGTTTATATAAACAAAAACACATAATACTGTATATGTATTTATTGAATGGAACTTATATGTATATATATATACAATTACTTACCCTGCTGAGTGTCAGTGTTGTTTGTCGACAGCTGCTGCAACAGACTCTCAGCTTTCCTGGTTGGATCGACCTGCAGCTCTTACAGTACACAAAGAACGTACTGCAGGTATGCACACCTGTACACACAAGTACACACAGTCAGAGTACTATTACTGATTTACAAAGGGACTCGGGCAGGAGTACTTCTTGGAAAACTGACATACTACTGGAGTACTGACATACTACTGGAGTACTAAAATACTACTGGAGTACTAAAATACTACTGGAGTACTGTCATACTATTGGAGTACTGACATACTACTGGAGTACTAAAATACTACTGGAGTACTGTCATACTACTGGAGTACTAAAATACTACTGGAGTACTGTCATACTATTGGAGTACTGGCATACTACTGGAGTACTGGCATACTACTGGAGTACTGGCATACTACTGGAGTACTGACATACTACTGGAGTACTAAAATACTACTGGAGTACTGTCATACTACTGGAGTACTGACATACTACTGGAGTACTGTCATACTACTGGAGTACTGTCATACTACTGGAGTACTGACATACTACTGGAGTACTGGCATACTACTGGAGTACTGACATACTACTGGAGTACTGGCATACTACTGGAGTACTAAAATACTACTGGAGTACTGGCATACTACTGGAGTACTGACATACTACTGGAGTACTGTCATACTACTGGAGTACTGACATACTACTGGAGTACTGACATACTACTGGAGTACTAAAATACTACTGGAGTACTAAAATACTACTGGAGTACTGGCATACTACTGGAGTACTAAAATACTACTGGAGTACTGACATACTACTGGAGTACTGACATACTACTGGAGTACTGTCATACTACTGGAGTACTGACATACTACTGGAGTACTAAAATACTACTGGAGTACTGACATACTACTGGAGTACTGTCATACTACTGGAGTACTGACATACTACTGGAGTACTGACATACTACTGGAGTACTGTCATACTACTGGAGTACTGATATACTACTGGAGTACTAAAATACTACTGGAGTACTAAAATACTACTGGAGTACAGACACTGTGGCCACCTTAACTGACCTTTCAAACTTGCAGCCTGCACCTCCTCTCTTGCCTCCTCTGCTCTTCCTCCTGCTCCTTCCCCTCCTCCCCCATCAGTCCCCTCCAGGATCACCGCCAGCCCGGAGAAGGTGGAAGGGAGGCGTGAGGATGTGAGGTCCAGCCTGGAGGAGGTGAGGTCCAGCCTGGCCAGACTCTCTGGCTCGTCCTCCCCTCCTCGAACCAGGCGCTCCTGCAGGAGGAGAAGCTGGGCGGAGGAGGAACCTGATGGAGGGGGGAGGACGACATGGACGGTACTCTGCTCCGGGAGGTCACAACCCTGAGAGGAGAAGGAGAGGAGGAGAGATTGAACAAGATAACAGTTAATATGACAATGTAACAAAGAGGAGATGAGGACTCCTCCTCCTTTGTCTCCTCTCTCAGTGGCTCCTCCTCACCTGTAGTGTGAAGCTGCTCCTCAGCTCCCTCCCAGCAAACAGTACCCTGAGGAGCTCCGGACGGACTCCCTGCTGAGTCCCCACCAGCTCCTTCAGCTCGGCCACACTCGCCTCCTCCTGGAGCTCCACGGGCACACCGGGGCCCAGGTTATACCGGATATACACTGGAGACACAACAGTGGTACTTTTACTACACTGGAGACACAACAGTGGTACTTTTACTACACTGGAGACACAACAGTGGTACTTTTACTACACTGGAGACACAACAATGGTACCTCAGTAGAACTCAGTAGAACTCACTAGACCTCAGTAGAACTCACTAGACCTCAGTAGAAGTCAGTAGAACTCAGTAGAACTCACTAGACCTCAGTAGAACTCAGTAGAACTCACTAGACCTCAGTAGAACTCACTAGACCTCAATAAACTCAATAGACCTCAGTAGAACTCACTAGAACTCACTAGAACTCAGTAGAACTCACTAGACCTCAGTAGAACTCAGTAGACCTCAGCAGACCTCAGTAGAACTCAGTAGAACTCAGTAGACCTCAGTAGAACTCAGTAGAACTCACTAGACCTCACTAGACCTCAGTAGAACTCAGTAGAACTCACTAGACCTCAGTAGAACTCAGTAGAACTCAGTAGAACTCAGTAGAACTCACTAGACCTCAGTAGAACTCAGTAGACCTCAGCAGACCTCAGCAGACCTCAGTAGAACTCAGTAGAACTCAGTAGACCTCAGTAGAACTCAGTAGACCTCAGTAGAACTCAGTAGAACCGAACGGAGCTCACCTATCATCAGTCACTTCGTCCTTCAGTCGCCATTCGTGTTGTGATTCTGCCAGCCGCGGTGCACTCCGGGTATTGTAGTCCTACTGCGTGCACATTAACGTTACAAACCAGTAAATAAACTACAGCGCGGTTGCAAGGAAATTACGTCAGAGATCGGCATCGGAAATGGATTATATTTATGAATTTTAATAAACTTGTTTTTCGTTTTTCTTTGTGTTTCTCTCTGCGGCGGCTGGAGCCACAAACACCGGGACATTGTGTCTCCGGATCGAAGGACCCGGATGGAGCGGAGTCCGGACAGCAGCGTCCTGCAGCGGACTCACGGTACAGGTCCGACGGTGAGACTCAGCACGGTCAGAGAACCGGGGATAGCACCGGAGACATGACGGACACATCACACATATGTTTATATACACACATCACATATTTATATGTTTATATACACACATTACACATATATATGTTTATATACACACATCACACACATATATGTTTATATACACACATCACACATATATATGTTTATATACACACATTACACATATATATGTTTATATACACACATCAGACACATATATGTTTATATACAAACATCACACACATATATGTTTATATACACACATCACACACATCACACACATATATGTTTATATACACACATCACACACATATATGTTTATATACACACATCACACATATATATGTTTATATACACACATCACACATATATATGTTTATATACACACATTACACATATATATGTTTATATACACACATCAGACACATATATGTTTATATACAAACATCACACACATCACACATATATACACATATATACACAAATATACACATATATACACATATATACACAAATATACACATATATACACATATATACACATATATATACACAAATATACACATATATACACAAATATACACATATATACACATATATACACAAATATACACATATATACACATATATACGCATATATACACAAATATACACATATATACACATATATACACAAATATACACATATATACACATATATACACATATATACACAAATATACACATATATACACATATATACACAAATATACACATATATACACATATATACACATATATATGTGATCATTTGTTTGTTTATTTGACTGGATCCTTAAAATATGTTCGAACTTCAATACTATCCAGAAAGCAAACAAGAATTCATCTTCATTTAGTTGTTGTTATTTATTTAGTTGTTGTTATTTATTGATTTATTTAGTTGTTGTTATTTATTTAGTTGTTATTATTTATTTAGTTGTTGTTATGTATTTATTTATTTAGTTGTTGTTATTTATTTAGTTGTTGTTATTTATTTAGTTGTTGTTATGTATTTATTTATTTAGTTGTTATTTATTTAGTTGTTGTTATTTATTTAGTTGTTGTTATTTATTTAGTTGTTATTATTTATTTAGTTGTTGTTATTTATTTAGTTGTTGTTATGTATTTATTTATTTAGTTGTTGTTATTTATTTAGTTGTTGTTATTTATTTATTTAGTTGTTGTTATTTATTTAGTTGTTGTTATGTATTTATTTATTTAGTTGTTGTTATTTATTTAGTTGTTGTTATGTATTTATTTATTAAGTTGTTGTTATTTATTTAGTTGTTGTTATTTATTTATTTATTTAGTTGTTGTTATTTATTTAGTTGTTATTATTTATTTATTTATTTATTTAGTTGTTGTTATTTATTTAGTTGTTATTATTTATTTATTTATTTAGTTGTTGTTATTTATTTAGTTGTTGTTATTTATTTAGTTGTTATTATTTATTTATTTATTTAGTTGTTGTTATTTATTTATTTATTTAGTTGTTGTTATTTATTTAGTTGTTGTTATTTATTTAGTTGTTATTATTTATTTATTTATTTAGTTGTTGTTATTTATTTATTTATTTAGTTGTTGTTATTTATTTAGTTGTTGTTATTTATTTAGTTGTTGTTATTTATTTATTTAGTTAGTTGTTGTTATTTAGTTAGTTGTTGTTATTTATTTAGTTGTTGTCATGTATTTAAATGAACCCATACAACTGAATAAGTGAACGGAACACGTTCTTAGTTTCTAATCACGTTGTAAATGGAAACAAAACAACACAGAAGCACACAGAATGTGTTCTGTAGAGCTGAGCACCACACAGACCAGGGCCCTATTCCTCGTACGTGGCTAACTGAGTTAGCCGGATAATTTCCAGGATGAGATTACATAAGTGAGGCTTTTCGGTTCCTCGAAGCAAGTTTGGAAAAATCACCATAGCAACACATCCATAAGCCTGAACCTGCTCCAGAGCAGGCTTGAGCTAGATCCGCTGGATCAGCTCCACTCCCCCGGAAACAAGAGTCAGCTCCCTTCCTCAGAGATCCATCGATGAGGAAGCGATATTAGTCAGATCAGCGTTTTATAGGGAGAGAGTTCTTCCAGATCGCCAAGATCCGTTATCACATCATGATGACTTCCTGTACGAGCGCTATCGATTCTGCCAACAAGGAATCATTTATTTAAAGACCTTCTGGAGCAGACATTGAACACCACACGCCATCTACTGTCTCACAGACTGATGCAGCCTCGCGCTGTGGAGCGATGCTTCATGTTTGTAGTGTCGGTGACGCGGAGAACATCAGGAAAGCCGCTGCATGCCGTGCTGTTCATAACGTTTATTTGGCGATTAAGAAACTTCTGGATGTGTTCATTACATCACCATGGCAACATGTTGTATTGATCACCATTCTGAATAATGTGTGTGTGCTTAGTGTTTACTTGCTCCCGTGTCCTCTTGATGGCTGGTTGAACTACATGATGGTTGAAAGCACTCATAATGATGTGACAGTATTATTAGTACACCATAGATATCATTATTGTAGAACATGATGAAGGTGGACTCATGATACGAATAGAGAGAATTACACACAATTTATTTTTACTGCTTATTATGAATAATACACACACACTGATCCGCCCATACACAGATTCACACACACATATTCAAACTCCTATTCTATATGTAATCTACACATACATGTATATACACACATGATATATATATATATATAGTATATGATACATACGTGCATACACCTACATATATCCTCATAAGTATCTATTAATTCGTATCAGTTAGATTCTCTTTGGGCTTGTTTTTATCTACTTATTCTGAACGAGTTGATATAATTATTTCGCTATCGATCTCATTGGATGATGCATTCCATGAAGCCTACTGCCAGCAGCACATTTAAAGAAATATCATGTGATTGATTGAGGTGATGAGGCTCTTAAAATTAACCTACATTTTCCCAACACTTGCGCATTTAACTTGTCTGTGATATGTCACCATGCTTCTCGTCGCCCTCGCAGCGTTAGATTTCACCATGATTATGGTCTTGAATTCCTCATATGCGTTCATGATCATCTCCTGCTCGTCAGCGGAGTAAAGAGGTTCTTTCTTTGAGTTTCTTTGCCGTTGTACTGTTAGAAAATCATGGTTTCGGTGATCGACGCTTCCCCCTTTTGAAGTAGGACGGACACGCGCAACGATCCTGATGACTGAAGTCTGGTTCAAATTAACGAGACTGTTTGAGCGGATCAGCCTTTGAGGAACCGAGATAGCCTGATGTCAATCATCCAGTTCATTTAAGCTGATAATAGGACATTTGATCGACTTAGTTGAACCACGTACGAGGAATAGGGCCCTGCTCCCACAGACTGATGTGATGATGTGATTCACAGGTTTGATGTTTGGGAAAAATACCTGAAATGTTTTAAAATCCTTCAGAAATCTGTTCGTCTTCTTCTTCATGCTGGAGAGTCAGAGTCTGGTTCTTCTCACAATCTGCAGCAAAACAACATCCACATGCATCTCTTGTGCTTTTATGAGCGAACACCAACCTAAGGCCCCTCCCCCTTCCTCCTGCAGGTGGTGAAGGTGGAGTCAGGTGAGACAGGTGAGTCGGTCCTAACACCGTCTCAGATCGCTGAGCTTTACTTCCTGCGTTCCCGGGTTGGAGAGCTGGAGAAAGAAAAGGCGGAGCTTACGGCTGAGAACCGGAGGCTGAAGGACACGCTGGTCAACGGTGAGTCTGGTCCACCTGTTTACTGGGGACCAATCAGAGCCCACGCAGGTTCAGACTGAGTGACTGAACATCTGGTTTGATATTTGATAGACATCCCTGGACTCCTGTCCACCATGTGGCAGACGTTGGGCCAGGTCAACGGTCATCACTCCATCTCCACGGCAACAGGCAGGAGTGACAGTTACACCGGATACTCTCATCAGCACCACACGGCGACCAATCAGGACGGAGACTTCAGCCCCCGGGGCTCCGTCCAGCAGCTCCAGGAGGACCTAAGTGGGGACATGTCGGAGTCCTGGGGCCCGCTGGGCTCAGAGGACGAGGAGGTGCCAGACCTGGTCCTGGGAACCCACATGGGAGAGGAGGCGCCGCTCTGCAGTCAGACCGACATGGAGGAGCTGAGGAGGAGCTGCTCTGAGAGCCAGTGTACTGCTAACGGACAGGTGAGAGCGCCTTGACCTGACCTGGTTCTGTGTCTGTAAACGCCTCGTTAACCTCCTTGTTGCCTCTTGGACCCGTTCCAGGTGAGCCAGGTGGAGGTGTATCCGGGCTCCGGTGTTCTCTGTGACATCCGCTCTTGGCAGGCAGCCAATCAGGCACAGTCTCCGACGGCGATGGCGCGGACGTTGCTGCTGGGTGTGTTTGATATGAACACCCTGATGAACAGCAACCTGCGAGGGGGGCGGAGCCGCCGGCCGGCCTCCCACTCACAGCGCAGCGCTCTGGACCCGCACAAGATCAACGCCATCTTCAGTAGGTCCTCCATGTGGCCCACAATGTTTGAGTCTGTCCTTCCTCTCTAACCGTCTTCCTCTCTGTTTCTCAGACGCCATCTTGGCTCGGTTTCCTCTCGCCAAGAGAGGAGTCATCGGCTCCGGCATCAACTCCAAACTGTCTGAGATTCGATTCCGCTCCCGGAGAGCCAATCCAGATCTGCGGTTCCTCTGACAGACCTGTAACCCTAACAAGCTGCTGGACCAACGAGCATCTGTGACTGATGCTTGGGTTTCGCTGAGTCAGCGTCTCTCCTGCCACAGTGACCTCTTTGAGAGCTGTGTTGCCATGACAACCTGGTAACCTACTACACCATGACCACAAAGAGACAAAGAACGACCTCAAAGAGACTAAAGACGACCTCAAAGAGACTAAAGACGACCTCAAAGAGACAAAGAACGACCTCAAAGAGACTAAAGACGACCTCAAAGAGACAAAGAACGACCTCAAAGAGACGCTTCATGGTTTGTGTCTCACACCTATGTCATACGTGTCATACGTGTCATACGTGTCATACGTGTCATACGTGTCATACGTGTCATATATATTGTGTCTCATGTCGGACCACATGGAGTTCTTTTGCTGGTCTGTTTTCTCATAACTCATCCGTGACTCTACAGTTTTCCTGCGTTCATCACCTGGTTTGAGTTTTCATGTTGATTCTGTAAATATCAATAAAGTTTGGATGTGAATCCTCTTTGTTTGCTTCTTCTCACAGCTTCACACCTCCTCCAGAAATGACATCACTCTATCAGCTTCTTCCTCTGTAAACAAGGTGTGTGTGTGTGTGTGTGTGTGTGAATGTTGTGCGTAATGTATCAGCAGTAAAAGTACACAAGTATTATAAGCTTCATGTAGTTAAAGTATCAGTAGCAGTTCCCCGTCCTTGGCGGAGGCCTTCTGGATGAACGTTCTTATCTCAAGGACCTCTTGGCCCATTGGAGCTTCCCTCGGACCTCGACTCCTTCATCTCTGTACTATTTCCTCAGATTACTCCTCTCGCTCTCTCGCTCCCGTCCAACTCATTGCTCCTTCAGGACTCTCATCCGGCTCTGGACTCCGGGGCAGATGAGAGCTTCATGGATTATCGGGGCTTTTAGCCAAGAGACTCTGTCTGGACTCACTGGACGGACTGCTGCTGTGTGAGGCCACACATTCAGCTCATCAGTGCTGGAACCCACAGGAGAACCTGATGTTCCACCACACCCCCCCATGACCAGAGACCTTCTCCCTGGAAAGGCTCCAGAGTTCCTCTTCAAGATCAGATGGTAGAAGATCATCCTTTAGTCCCGCAGTGGGGACATTCACAGGGTTACAGCAGCATAGTGGATAGTGCAAACAAGACACATTATATTAGACATTAAGTATTATAAATAAGTAGTAAAGAATATTAACGAAGTAAAAATCCACAATAACTACAATATAACTAAACATTAGTGCTGGGCAAGTTAACGCGTTCATTAATTAACGCCGACAATTATTTTATCGCTCGTTAACGCAGTTTTATTTACATTTTTATTAAGCGGACATTTTTAACACAAGAACCGGCAGCGAGCGGTGAACAGCTGTTTGTGTGGCGTCTCTTCCTGTTTCCTTCCCCTACGTTCCCCTGGGTCCTAAGTCCCTCCATGTACAGCTTCTCATCACCCTCTATGTACCAACGTACATTTATAACAAACACCACACATGTTACGTAATCAGCGTAGCATAGTGTCTGAACAACATACCAACAATAAATGATTCATTTCAATTATTGTTTTTTAGTGTTTTTGTTTGGAATATGTATAATAATCATATCATTTAGTTATCACTACTGAGAATTTAACAAACATAAAAACATGACGTAGATTAATCGATTAAAAATTGTAATCGTTGCCCAGCACTACTAAAAATATTATATATATACAGACAGAATAATCATTGCATGGAGTATTTATATTGCACAGATTTGTTGTGTTTAGGGTGGTCTACTGTTGAGGTGTTGAGTTCCTGCACGATGCAGCTAATCTGGGAAACCTCAGATGCAATAGATCTCTGTGATGTTCTCGTTTCTTGTAGCATCTGGTGTTCCTCCAGTAGATCATGACCGGCCAGCGGAGCTGCTCCTGTGGTAGCTGGATCCATAATGGTCAGTCCGTTCTGTCAAGGGAGTCCTGGACAGGACCCAACAGCAATACCACAAGACAGGATTGAGGTAAAGAAAATACTTTATTTAAAACGATACAGATGGCAGGATCGAAGGGGCGATTTCCTGAAGCTCGACACCGGAAGGCAGGCAGGATCAACTATGTGATCCCTCGGTCCAACATAGGGTGGCAGGCAGGATCGTCTGTGTGATTCACGTGGATCGACACCGGAGGGCAGGCAGCTCGACAGGCACGAGGCAGAAGCCGGTGCGGGAATGAAGACGGTGGTAGACGGTACGGACTGACAACCCAAGACTGCAGGACCAGGGTTGATATAGTTCCAGGGGGATGATTAGTGGGATAAGGATCTGGTGTGTCAGCCTGCAGGAGGTAATCGGCTGGAGTGTCCGCAGCTGTGCACTAATCAAGGGTGAGGCCATGGGAGGTGTCTGGCGCTAGAGGGAAATCCCAGAGCACATGGCACACAACAACAAACAGGGGAATCACAGAACACCTGAGGAGAGGAGATCAGGGGAAACGGAGGTTAACACAACGGGTCAGACAGGGATCCTGACAAATGGAGCTAGAACGCTTCCTTGTGGGGCCCCGTGCTGCAGGACTAAAGGTCGGACTCACACTCCCTTTACTCCCTTTACTCCCTATCGACTCCGGAAAGATTGACCATGTGGGAGTAGGTTGACTCTTCTCTGGCGGCTGGAATTATTGACATCACTCTCAAAAGCAGATTTACTCTGTGTTTAAACTATCACAAGACGCTGACGTGTTGACCTAGCTGGACTTGAGAAGTGCGTATTGGTTTTTGTTCAGCTGTATTATACTCACCATTGATAGTTGGTGTATTGTGTTGGATAGTATTGGTGTATTATTGATAGTTGGTGTATTGTGTTGGATAGTATTGGTGTATTATTGATAGTTGGTGTATTGTGTTGGATAGTATTGGTGTATTATTGATAGTTGGTGTATTGTGTTGGATAGTATTGGTGTATTATTGATAGTTGGTGTATTGTGTTGGATAGTATTGGTGTATTATTGATAGTTGGTGTATTGTGTTGGATAGTATTGGTGTATTATTGATAGTTGGTGTATTATTGATAGTTGGTGTATTATTGATAGTTGGTGTATTATTGATAGTTGGTGTATTGTCTACAGACTCCTCCTCATCAATGTCTCTGAACAGTTAGAAAAATCCTCCAACAGGAAATAATCCACAGCATTAAATGAGCTCCAGTTGACGGAATCATCCAGCAGGAGGCGCCACCTCCTCACTCCAACCACTACGTGTTATTAATAACATAATAACACGTTATTCATGTCTGCTTTTTATGTTCAATGAAACATGAAATATATGTTCAAATCTGTAATGGAGGTCATCCGATCGGAGGAGGACGAGGAGGAAGAGGAGGAAGAGGAAGAGGAGGAGGAGAAACAGTAAAGAGGACATGGTGAAATGGAGCAGCTCTCTTCAGTCTGTCAGATACTGAGGAGTTTGTGGAGGTTCAGATACTCTCAGACTTACTGCTGCTTGAATCCTCGACTGATCCTCCTCTTCAGACAGGAGGAGGAGGAGGAGGAGGAGGAGGAGGAGGAAGAGGAGGGTGTACTACTGCTGTTGCTGCTCTTCAGTCTCAGATTCAACGACGAGAGGAAACAAATAGATATCGTTTTATTTAAAGGAGAGAAGAAGAGCTTCATGTTCAACACGGACATCTGGTGAGTTTTTAAAATGAGATTTTAAATCAACAGTACATTTTCTAAACACATTTGTTTGTTTTGTTTTAGTACAGGACAATATTTCTAATGGTTACCTAGAAAATATATAATAATGGAGATGGAACGATATAATTAGGTGATTAAAACAGATGTAACACTCATGTTGTCGGTTACTGACAAAATGTTTATTTCATTCAAGCACAGATGAGAACAATTTATTTTTAAGAAGATGAAAACGGGAAACTGATTTAATGGAACGGCTACTGTTGGAGACAGAAGATGGATTCTGGAAGCAGATTTGAAGAAAAACAACACGTCTTGAAACAGCGAGGTTTTTAATTGAAAATTGAGTTTCTTTAAAATGCAAAAGGTGAGTTTAGAAGCAGCTTTTTAACAGAAGTTTATAAACAGTCTGTGATTCTAAACCAACAGAATATGAAGTTTATAAACAGTCTGTGATTCTAAACCAACAGAATATGAAGTTTATAAACAGTCTGTGATTCTAAACCAACAGAATATGAAGTTTATAAACAGTCTGTGATTCTAAACCAACAGAATATGAAGTTTATAAACAGTCTGTGATTCTAAACCAACAGAATATGAAGTTTATAAACAGTCTGTGATTCTAAACCAACAGAATATGAAGTTTATAAACAGTCTGTGATTCTAAACCAACAGAATATGAAGTTTATAAACAGTCTGTGATTCTAAACCAACAGAATATGAAGTTTATAAACAGTCTGTGATTCTAAACCAACAGAATATGAAGTTTATAAACAGTCTGTGATTCTAAACCAACAGAATATGAAGTTTATAAACAGTCTGTGATTCTAAACCAACAGAAGATGAAGTTTATAAACAGTCTGTGATTCTAAACCAACAGAATATGAAGTTTATAAACAGTCTGTGATTCTAAACCAACAGAATATGAAGTTTATAAACAGTCTGTGATTCTAAACCAACAGAAGATGAAGTTTATAAACAGTCTGTGATTCTAAACCAACAGAATATGAAGTTTATAAACAGTCTGTGATTCTAAACCAACAGAATATGAAGTTTATAAACAGTCTGTGATTCTAAACCAACAGAATATGAAGTTTATAAACAGTCTGTGATTCTAAACCAACAGAAGATGAAGTTTATAAACAGTCTGTGATTCTAAACTAACAGAATATGAAGTTTATAAACAGTCTGTGATTCTACACTAACAGAATATGAAGTTTATAAACAGTCTGTGATTCTAAACCAACAGAATATGAAGTTTATAAACAGTCTGTGATTCTACACCAACAGAATATGAAGTTTATAAACAGTCTGTGATTCTACACTAACAGAATATGAAGTTTGGAAGCCGACTCTGCACCCTGAATGTCGGAGGTCGCAGGTTTTCCTTCCCGGTGGATCTGATGAAGCGCCTCCCTCTCAGGAGACTCAGCCAGCTGCATCGCTGCATGTCAGAGAGCGAGCTGCTGGAGCTCTGTGACGACTATGACCATGACAGGAACGAGTTTTTCTTCGACCGGCACTCGGAGGCGTTCAGCTTCATTATGCTGTATGTGCAGCACGGGAAGCTGCGCTTTGTGCCGCACATGTGCGAGCTGTCCTTCTATAACGAGATGTTATACTGGGGTCTGGAGAGCTCTGACCTGCAGCCGTGCTGCCAGCGACGCCTCGATGACCGCATGTCCGACTGCTTCGTCCACTTCTTCCCGGAGGAGAGACCACGGAGCCCCGAGGAGCCCCGGAGCCGCTGGCTGGAAAGGATAAGGAGGACGTTCGAAGAGCCCACGTCCTCACTAGTGGCTCAAATCCTCGCCTCTGTTTCAATGCTGTTTGTGGTCATCTCCATGGTGATGCTGTGTGCAAGCACCTTACCGGACTGGAAAACTGCTGAGACCCTGGACCAGCACAGGTAGGACATGTCAGAGACCACCTGAGGACATAGACCGTGTACCAGTATTTATTCAGGGGGTGCATCTTTCTATTCTCAAGACGACTCAATCCTACGATACGATACAAAATGATACAAAAAATGATACGATACGATATGATACGAAATGATACGATACGAAACAAAATGATACGGTACGGTACGATGCGGTACGATGCGGTACGATACGATGCGGTACGATACGATGCGGTACGGTACGGTATGATATGATGCGGTACGATACGATGCGGTACGGTACGATACGGTACGATATGGTACGATACAAAATGATACAAAAAATGATACGATACGATATGATACGAAATTATATGATACGAAACAAAATGATACGGTACGGTACGATACGGTACGATACAAAATGATAACAGCTCTAACTATAAACCTGAGCCAGCTCTCTAGTAGGGTAACATGGTTCTATAAGCTCCTTAAGGCATGATGGTGCTCTCTAGTAGGGTAACATGGTTCTATAAGCTCCTTACGGTATGATGGTGCTCTCTAGTAGGGTAACATGGTTCTATAAGCTCCTTAAGGTATGATGGTGCTCTCTAGTAGGGTAACATGGTTCTATACGCTCCTTAAGGTATGATGGTGCTCTCTAGTAGGGTAACATGGTTCTATAAGCTCCTTAAGGTATGATGGTTTCGACCACTTCAGGCTTTGTAGGTGAGCAGAAGGATTTTAAATGATATTGTAGATGTTACAGGGAGCCGGTGCAGAGAAGCTGATCCAGCAGTAACATGATCTCTTTTCTTAGTTCTTGTTGGTTCACAAGCTGCAGCATTCTGGATCAACTGGAGAGATTTAAGAGATTTATTAGATGAGCCTAATAATAAGGAATCACAGTAATCTAGTCTAGAAGTGAGACAGGATGTGTCTGATTGTTTAATGTTACGTAGGTGAAAAGAGGCGGAGTTGAAGTTTGTTTGATCTGAGAGTTCAAAGATAACTCCGGTTCTTTATGGGGCTGCTGGATGCAGAGCGAGGCCAATATTTTTCAGCAGAGATGTTTTAAAATGATGTGGTGGGTGTTTGTGCTCCACATTCTGCTGCTTCGTGACAGGAAGTTAGAGGCAGCACTGAAACTGGTTCACTGAGGTATTTTATTGTAACGTTACCTTCCTGTTAAACCTGCGATATGTGAAGAGAGGTTTATTTTAGCATTTTATCTCTAGTAGTGTAGCTTCACTGCTCAGTGTGTAACATGCAGACATCATACTGGAGAAACACACTGCTATTTATAACAGACTAGTTCAACTTAGAAGACGCAGTGGAGCTAGTTTGACTTCCTGTAACTCAGCACATGTTAGTGGAGGATTCAGTGGATGTCCAACCAAAGTGAACTGTAACGTAGACGTTAAACATAAGTCCACATCTGCAACGCATTTCAAGTGTTATTTAATAAATACATGATTTTAATAGTTTATTGAAGAACACTTCTTTCCTAATATTAAGTGTAGTAAAAGCAAAAACAGGACTTTTCCATTTTAATTTAAATAAAGAGCAATACAAAGACTATACTGGGCTGATTGGATCATCCAGAATACCATTGTACCATGTTGTCTCTCCTCTCTCTGATTGGTCCTCTCTCTCTCTCTGATTGGTCCTCTCTCTCTCTGATTGGTCCTCTCTCTCTCTGATTGGTCCTCTCTCTCTGATTGGTCCTCTCTCTCTGATTGGTCCTGTCTCTCTCTGATTGGTCCTCTCTCTCTGATTGGTCCTGTCTCTCTCTGATTGGTCCTCTCTCTCTGATTGGTCCTCTCTCTCTGATTGGTCCTGTCTCTCTCTGATTGGTCCTCTCTCTCTGATTGGTCCTGTCTCTCTCTGATTGGTCCTCTCTCTCTGATTGGTCCTCTCTCTCTGCTTGGTCCTCTCTCTCTGATTGGTCCTCTCTCTCTGATTGGTCCTCTCTCTCTGATTGGTCCTCTCTCTCTGATTGGTCCTCTCTCTCTGATTGGTCCTCTCTCTCTGATTGGTCCTCTCTCTCTGATTGGTCCTCTCTCTCTGATTGGTCCTCTCTCTCTGCTTGGTCCCCTCTCTGTAGGATCATTGAGGCGGTGTGTATCGGTTGGTTCACAGTGGAGTGTATTGTCCGTTTCCTCGTGTCAGTGGATAAATGGGAGTTTGTCCGTCGTCCTCTGAACATCATCGACCTTCTGGCCATCACTCCGTACTACGTCTCCGTTACCATGACGATACTGACCGGAGAGAACTCCCAGCTGCAGCGAGCCGGCGTCTCGCTTCGCGTCCTCCGCATCATGCGGATCTTCTGGGTGATCAAGCTGGCTCGTCACTTCCTGGGTCTGCAGACGCTTGGCCTGACGCTGCGGCGCTGCTACCGAGAGATGATGATGCTGCTGGTCTTCGTCTGCGTTGCCATGGCCATCTTCAGCGCGCTGGCTCAGCTGCTGGAGCACGGTCTGGACCTGGAGGCCGGGAACGAGGACTACGCTAGCATCCCCGCCGCCTGCTGGTGGGTCATCATCTCCATGACCACGGTGGGGTACGGAGACATGTACCCGGTGACGGTGGCGGGACGAGTTCTGGGCGGAGTCTGCGTAGTGAGCGGCATTGTGCTGCTAGCGCTGCCGATCACCTTCATTTACCACAGCTTCATCCAGTGTTACCATGAGCTCAAGGTACGCTCCACCCGCTGCTGCAACAGTCTGTCAGCAGAGTTCATCAACTAAGTTCATCAACTAACGAAGGAGCAACGCTGCCGATCACCTTCATTTGCCACAGCTTCATCCAGTGTTTCTTTCATGGTTTTCAGATTCATTATAGTTTCACGATAAAGTCACAGGACTGTGTAATAAATATTCAAACAGCTGAGATCATAAAAGTCTTCTCTTTGTTGGTAAACTTTATCCTCCGTGTCTGTTGACGTGTCTTTGAATGACCAAAAAGAAATGAAAGCTGAAGACTGTGAACATAAGTTTTCTCTTCAAGTTCAGGCGCATTTAAAAATGTTGAAAAAGATTTAACTTGTTAAAGAAGCTCAATCTGTGGTTATGAAATACTTTACTTTGAAAACCACCTCAATTTAGACTTTTAGTAAAGAATTGTTCAAATTTGAAAAACTTGAATTGTTTTAGTAAAAGTCAGAACTGAATATAAATATTTATACAGAACATCATCAATGGAGCTTAATAGATAATAATAGATGTGATTTATTCAGTTATTATAACTTAGATCCTTGTTTCTGTGATGATTTTCAAAGTATAACATTAAGTATTCATCAAATTATAAAATGACGATCTTTATGGTTATTTGTTAATATAATATAATAACATAATAATATAATAATATAACAAAATAATATAATAATATAATAATATAATATAATAATATAATAACATAATTGTCACAGCTCTGCCACTTCGCTCCTGCACCTGTTAGTCACGCCCCCCTCATCAGCTCATCACTCTCACTCTGCTTCCTCCACTATTTAAACCCTCAGCCTCACACACACTCACTGCCAGATCGTTCTCCGCTTCCGGGCCTTCCAGCACGTACTCTTGGACTGATTCCCCGTAGCCGACCCCGCCTGTTCTGGACTACCCCGCCTGTTCTGGACTGCCCCGCCTGTTCTGGACTGCCCCGCCTGTTCTGGACTGCCCCGCCTGTTCTGGACTGCCCCGCCTTGCCTCTGCCTCGGTAATTCACCCGGCCTTCTGCCGTCTTTCCCCTGAGGTTCTGCTACCCACCGTGTCCTCTGGTGTCTGTCGTACTGCTTCTGGGTCCGTACATTACCCGTTACAATAATAATGTAATAATAATGTAATAACGTAATAATATAATGATGTAAACTCTCGGATTCTTTCATGGATTCTTACTCAGCCGGTGGACACATCCACTGTTTCCACGGCAACAGCAGAGAGGATATGGAGCTGTGAATTATCTCAGTGGAGACGCTTCTTCTTCTTTGGTGTGAAATACGGCAGATACGCAGACGATCTGTTAAACTTTAACACTTTTCTTCTTTTAAATTCATCTTTGACTGAACAGTTCTTATAATACTTATAATACACGTTCTTCCTGAGATGTACTGATCTACCGTCATGTCTCAGTGATTTTATAGAATTATGTCTTTTTTATAAATTCTTTAAATCTGTAATGGCAGTCTTTGGTCACAGCCTGGAATCCCGTCTACACTGATTCTACTACTACTACTACTACTACTTCTGCATCTACTGCTGCTTCTACTACTACTACTACTACTACTACTACTACTTCTACTACTACTACTACTACTACTTCTGCATCTACTGCTGCTTCTACTACTACTACTACTACTACTACTACTACTACTACTTCTTCTACTTCTGCATCTACTGCTGCTTCTACTACTACTACTACTACTACTACTTCTTCTACTTCTGCATCTACTGCTGCTTCTACTACTACTACTACTACTACTACTACTACTACTACTACTACTACTACTTCTACTTCTGCATCTGCTGCTGCTTCTACTACTACTACTACTACTACTACTACTTCTTCTACTTCTGCATCTACTGCTGCTTCTACTACTACTACTACTACTACTACTACTACTTCTTCTACTTCTGCATCTACTGCTGCTTCTACTACTACTACTACTACTACTACTACTACTTCTACTTCTGCATCTACTGCTGCTTCTACTACTACTACTACTACTACTACTACTTCTACTTCTGCATCTACTGCTGCTTCTACTACTACTACT
This sequence comes from Pholis gunnellus, assembly GCF_910591455.1. NCBI lineage: Eukaryota > Metazoa > Chordata > Actinopteri > Perciformes > Pholidae > Pholis > Pholis gunnellus. Next base: position 25,297,443 of record NC_136538.1, read on the forward strand.
ACTACTACTACTACTACTTCTACTACTTCTGCATCTACTGCTGCTTCTACTACTACTACTACTACTACTACTACTACTTCTTCTACTTCTGCATCTACTGCTGCTTCTACTACTACTACTACTACTACTACTACTACTTCTACTTCTGCATCTACTGCTGCTTCTACTACTACTACTACTACTACTACTACTACTACTTCTGCATCTACTGCTGCTTCTACTACTACTACTACTACTACTACTACTACTTCTTCTACTTCTGCATCTACTGCTGCTTCTACTACTACTACTACTACTACTACTACTACTTCTTCTACTTCTGCATCTACTGCTGCTTCTACTACTACTACTACTACTACTACTACTACTACTACTTCTTCTACTTCTGCATCTACTGCTGCTTCTACTACTACTACTACTACTACTACTTCTTCTACTTCTGCATCTACTGCTGCTTCTACTACTACTACTACTACTACTACTACTACTACTACTACTACTACTACTTCTACTTCTGCATCTGCTGCTGCTTCTACTACTACTACTACTACTACTACTACTTCTTCTACTTCTGCATCTACTGCTGCTTCTACTACTACTACTACTACTACTACTACTACTTCTTCTACTTCTGCATCTACTGCTGCTTCTACTACTACTACTACTACTACTACTACTACTTCTACTTCTGCATCTACTGCTGCTTCTACTACTACTACTACTACTACTACTACTTCTACTTCTGCATCTACTGCTGCTTCTACTACTACTACTACTACTACTACTACTTCTTCTACATCTACTGCTGCTTCTACTACTACTACTACTACTACTACTACTACTTCTACTTCTGCATCTACTGCTGCTTCTACTTCTACTACAACATTTCTGCCACTTATTGCCACTGTTTCTCAGTAATATTTGAAGCCAATCACTCAACAACATGTGAACTTGTTCTGTGTCAGGAGTCTGAATTAATTATTAATTAACACTGCTGGCTCAGTGGTAACCATGGTAACGGTCAAGGTGCTCCTCATAGCGAGGCTGTTTTTCATGAACCATCATTCAATGAGACTCCAGAGCTCTTTAATATAACACAGATACATTCTAACTGGGATCCATTTAAACTGGAATGTATCGAATATTGATTGAAAGTTATTTGTTAGCCTGATATTTTGGGGCTTTTTTTCTTTGTGTCTATCAACTTGTCGTTTTAAAGGTTCATTCCACAAACAAATATGACTTTCTGTCTAACGACTTATAGTTTTAAGGGTTAATTCTAATGAGTCAATTAATTTGTTACACGTGTAGAAGAAAATCTAACATCTCTTAGTTTTATTGACTGTTATTTTATGTTGCTCTTGTGTATTCCTGTGTAACAGTAACTATTCTACATTGATGAACTGATTTCTGTGAAACAGACTTGTGAGTTTTGCTTCTCAGACCCCTGAAGACTGACTCACATCTCTGGTGCTGATAGTCAGAATGTCTGTTTTCATGTTTCCTTCTGTCACCACAGTGAATAAACTCTGAATCACCCACAGAACTGTGACTCAAGTCTCAAGTGACTCACGAGATGAACGACTCTACTTTACTTTTAGTTTCACACGGGACACTTTACGTCACGGTTTCTCACCGTCCATTAATGCTGCTTACATTGGAGTTAGTTGAGTGTTTACATTGGAGTTAGTTGAGTGTTTACATTGGAGTTAGTTGAGTGTTTACATTGGAGTTAGTTGAGTGTTTACATTGGAGTTAGTTGAGTGTTTACATTGGAGTTAGTTGAGTGTTTACATTGGAGTTAGTTGAGTGTTTACATTGGAGTTAGTGAGTGTTTACATTGGAGTTAGTTGAGTGTTTACATTGGAGTTAGTTGAGTGTTTACATTGGAGTTAGTTGAGTGTTTACATTGGAGTTAGTTGAGTGTTTACATTGGAGTTAGTTGAGTGTTTACATTGGAGTTAGTTGAGTGTTTACATTGGAGTTAGTTGAGTGTTTACATTGGAGTTAGTTGAGTGTTTACATTGGAGTTAGTTGAGTGTTTACATTGGAGTTAGTTGAGTGTTTACATTGGAGTTAGTTGAGTGTTTACATTGGAGTTCGTTGAGTGTTTACATTGGAGTTAGTTGAGTGTTTACATTGGAGTTAGTGAGTGTTTACATTGGAGTTAGTTGAGTGTTTACATTGGAGTTAGTTGAGTGTTTAAGTTGAAGTTAGTTGAGTGTTTACATTGGAGTTAGTTGAGTGTTTAAGTTGAAGTTAGTTGAGTGTTTACATTGAAGTTAGTGGAGTGTTTACATTGAAGTTAGTGGAGTGTTTACATTGGAGTTCGTTGAGTGTTTACATTGTCAGGGAATTCTTTACTGGCCTGCTCTGCCATCTTCCTCACTGCCTCAGCAGTGTTCTTACGGAGGCTGTGCAGGTCATTTGTTCCTGTGTGGATCACCATGTATTGAGGGCTCCTGAAAGTCTCCTTTTTTAACAGCTTCATTGCCTGGCCTGTCATGCTGCAGCGTTTAGAAAGCACTTTTTTACCAGGAAAAAGCTTGTTTGTGTCCAGGAATTTCCCATTAGAGTCAGTCAACAGGACCACTTGTGGGGCTTGGTCTTCAGGTTGAGTGGAGGAAAGCTGGGATGGGCAGAGCTGGCTGTTGGTAGCTGGCTGTGTGGATGTATCAGGAGGTGCCAGGGTGCTGTTGGGCTGGGTGTAGAGCAGAAGGGGTGGGACAGAGACAGGGCAGGGGTTTGGGACACTGGCAGGGAGAGTTTGTGTCTCTGTACTTCTCATTGTTGGGACGGATGAGAGTTGGTCTGTCAGGCGTTGGACTTGTCTGGTGAAGCTCCTTTCTCTATTCTCAGCATCCTCCTTCACTTTGGCTAACTGAGTACGGAGCACACTGTTCTCCTGTTTGAGTGCCTCTACACTTCCTCTGAGGTCAGATGCCAAGGCCTGGTTGTCTCTCTTGAGCTGCTGGAGCTCCTCTTTAAGCTGTTGTAGAGTGTTGTCTGGGGGGTCAGACAGTCTGGCCTGGGTCAGCTCTTTGAATTCAGCAAAGTCCAGCTCCAGCAGGGCCATATTCTCCTTCAGCTTGTTGGTGGAGTTGGCAGGTGTGGGAGGGGCAGAGATGGCCAAGGTGGTGAGGTTCTCTACTGGGTTATCATCATCTTCACTGTCAGAGGGGACATGGATCCTCTTGGTGCCCATCTCAGCTTTCAACAGTGGGAATACCTCTTCAAAGGACTCCAGGTTGGTTTCATTCCCTTGGACCATGACCTTTCCTTTGGTGTAGTATGTGATGGTAAGCAGAGGGTCATCCTTGTCAAGGTGTTCATCTTTACAGATCTTCAATCTGCCTCCTGAGCCGATGCCCTCACTGGATACGTATGCATAATGGCTGCACAGAGTATCTTTCCACATGTAAATCGAATCAGTGAAGAAAATGAGGTTGTTGTTCTTCTTCCTTCCTTCTCTTTGTTGGGCGTAGTCGGTGAAGAGGACCTCTGGGTTTTCTCGTACTGTCTTGTCCTTGTGTTTCTCTCTGGCTGTTACACGTTTACATTCAGCAGGGTTCTCCATCTCTCTGCAACCAGTTGTTTACTTCCAAGAGGCGCTAGGCTAGCTATTTTCTTTGCTAGTTTTTCTAGCCCACGAATACTGGTAAAAACTATACTATGTACAGTCCACCAGATATACCAATGCTACCAACAAGGATCCCTCAATTCTTCTTCTTGTCTTCACAAAATATCTCTTCTGTTAGCTTCTGTTAGCCGCTGTTAGCTTCCTTAGTGCAGTTTCTCCTTAGCCAGCAGTTAGCCGCTAGTCGTTGGCCGTTAGCAGTTAGCCTGCAGTCAGTTGACATCTAGTTGTCAACTGACATATATATATATATATATATATATATACTGAGATACTTTTATATCCCTTTTGAAGATCATCCGAAGGTTATCTTGCAATTTGTCTCACTTTTTCAGGTCCAAGTCTTAGATGAGTTTAGGAGCTCATTTCTCTCTCTCGCTCTCTCAGGGTCTGCGTCCAGGTGTCCCACCTGTTGGTCCTCCCATCATCTTTGCGTCTCCGACCAAACTGGCCTCTGAAACAGGAAGTCATGTGGAGTATTTGGGAGCCAATAAGGTCCCCGACCTGCAGAGACTGTTCCAAGTGAGTCTGTGATGTCTCAGGTGTTTCAGAGTCAAGTGACCTGTGTGACGACGTACTACCTGTCTCTTTGATGTCAGACGGCGTGCCGATCAACCTGAAAAGGGTCTGATGGATAAGCAGCTGTATCGGACCACCATGGACTGTGGGGGGTGCTCTACATCGCCGCCCAGCCCAAGTGATGCTCCGCTCTGATTGGACGAGACAGAAATCCTTTAGTGTGGAGAATTAATAATAATAAAGTCTATTTTGTTGTAAAAGAATCTGTCTGTCCGTATGATTTTTACATGAATTCTGTCCCTTCTGTGGCAAAAATATCTATCGCAATATTTTATCCATGATAGTCCATCAATATTCCTGCATCTAGTATCGTTACATTTAATAAATAATCAAAGAAAAAACGATTTCAAATGTCCTTTTAAATTACCTCAAATCCGACCTCCTGTCGATGTCACTGCCTCGTTTCTACGTCATGTGATCCGGACGATATCACAACATGGCAGAACAAACATCACAAGAGGAGACACCACGCAGAACCTCCACGAGCTCAGATCTACTTCAGCTCAACGAGATAACGAGTCAGTGGTTCATTTACAGAGATCTGTGTTTGAAAACCTGCTCTTCAAGCATATGAATATATAATATGACACTACAGAGCCGCGTTATGTGATCCTGACGGATGAAGCAGGATAACAAGGGATGTGTGAACGTCTAGACCCTCCGAGTCGGATGTTACGATTACGTCACACGACGTCCTTCAGGAGGGAACGTGTTTGACAGACTCTGACTTACAGCTCTGGAGGAATGGGACATAATTGGGAAGAACCCAAAGTTATCAATAATGTGAAGTACACATTAGACTGTTCAGGTGGTTCATGGTGTTGTTCCGACGCCTCCCTTCCACTAGGGGGCTGTGTCCCGTCTCCGTCTCTTTGTTTGTCTTTCAGGATGTTGATCGTCAGCTGATGAACCACACCGGTCTGTCTCCATGTCACCTGTCTGTCATCGTGACGCGAGGCACAAACACACACAAACACACACACACTATGTTTGGAGTGTGACCTAGAATCCATCACCATGGCGACAGAGACCATCAGGTCACAGTCTCCATGGTAACAGCAGGATTTGGCTTCACCAAATGAGATTTTGAGGTATAGTATTTATTTCTAGTTATTATCCAGTTTCTCACTTCTTGTCAGTTGATAACTTAACCTTAACGAGCTCCTCAGCTCGTTACCCTTAACGAGCTCCACACATCGTTAACCTTAACGAGCTCCTCAGCTCGTTACCCTTAACCAGCTCCACATATCATTAACCTTAACGAGCTCCTCACATTGTTATTTAACGAGCTTCTCACCTCGTTAACCTTAACGAGCTCCTCACATCGTTAACCTTAACGAGCTCCACAGCTCGTTACCCTTAACGAGCTCCACACATCGTTAACCTTAACGAGCTCCACACATCGTTAACCTTAACGAGCTCCTCAGCTCGTTACCCTTAATGAGCTCCACATATCGTTAACCTTAACGAGCTCCTCACATTGTTATTTAACGAGCTTCTCACCTCGTTAACCTTAACGAGCTCCTCACATCGTTAACCTTAACGAGCTCCACACATCGTTAACCTTAACGAGCTCCTCACATTGTTATTTAACAAGCTCCTCACCTCGTTAACCTTAACGAGCTCCTCACATCGTTAACCTTAACGAGCTCCTCACATTGTTATTTAACAAGCTCCTCACCTCGTTAACCTTAACGAGCTCCTCACATTGTTATTTAACGAGCTCCTCACCTCGTTAACCTTAACGAGCTCCTCACATCGTTAACCTTAACGAGCTCCTCACATCGTTAACCTTAACGAGCTCCTCACCTCGTTAACCTTAACGAGCTCCTCACCTCGTTAACCTTAACGAGCTCCTCACATCGTTAACCTTAACGAGCTCCTCACCTCGTTAACCTTAACGAGCTCCTCACCTCGTTAACCTTAACGAGCTCCTCACATTGTTATCTAACAAGCTCCTCACCTCGTTAACCTTAACGAGCTCCTCACATTGTTATTTAACAAGCTCCTCACCTCGTTAACCTTAACGAGCTCCTCACATCGTTAACCTTAACGAGCTCCTCACCTCGTTAACCTTAACGAGCTCCTCACATCGTTAAACCTGTTAAGCCCGAGCGTTGTCCAATTGAGGGACTCTCAAGAAGGTTTAGCATACAGCGTGTATAATAATGGACTTATCAAACAAATATAATGATGTTGTACATCAGATTAAACAGCAGAACCCGGGCTACAATAATATGTAAGCTGTTTTTATATGCTCCAAACACAACTCAAACAACCAACTAAAAGAATGACCAAAATATCATATTCATATTTTGCCAGGAGTGAGCACACCCAGCACATTTCAGGATCTACCGATCGAAGCTAAGTGCTGTTAAAGAAACTGAGATGACTGAAAGCAAGCAAATTCCACACAGATTCCACACATATCCTCAATATCTCTCTCCGTCAAACCATCACCGAGATATGAGCCAACGACCACCAGCAACACAAATCGCTTTATCGCTTTACAATCAGCAAATGCTTCTTACCTTTGACGTTTTCACGAAGACAATGCATTATTCCCGGTATTTTCACACAGATATTTATCGGGTATCCTCTGTGTCACGGAACTCATTCCGTGGCTTCAAGGGGTCTAATCTAAGCAGGGGGGAGGATTTTACACTTCACGATAGACGGCGCCTTGTTGATTCTGACTGGCTAACAGTGCTGTCAATCTCTTCCACGTGGGTATAGCTCAATTCTATTGGCTCTAACGCGTCAAAAGAGGGGTCATTCACTGAAATCGACCAATGGGCTGCTGAGATATAACCCTGCGTACACACAGGGAGCTGAAATCAAACAAAAATCCAGTATGGAGAGAGACTCCTTCAAAACAAAGCCCAAACTGCTGTATTTGGATGTATTGAACACCATTAGTGATATACAAGTGAAATATATAGTTTGGTACATGAGAAAATTCAAATGGAACAGATGGTTCCAAAATGACCATTTTGGTGACCTCGCCTGACCTCTCTGTACTAAAACGTCTCTAATTTAGTTCTGCTTCACTTTATCAAAGTCAAACTTTGCAGAGAGACTGTTCACATATTGTGCTATGATTTGGGACGGTTTAGACCTGCATCATTCCGAAATAATAATCCTGAAAGGGCTTTTTCTTTTTAGACAAACCTGAAAATGTTTCATTTGTGCTGTGTGCCATCTTCATTTACTCTTAACAGGTAACATATATAGTAATATTTACACATCTGAACAAATCACACAAGTGTTCTCTTTATTAAAACACCAAATTATTAAAATAGACCTTGTGGTTGCAGAGATAGACTCTTTTTAGTCTGGGTTTGAAATTTTCGAACGGAGGCCTAAAAAATAGGTTCCTTTTTGAAAGGAATATATATATAATATATATATATATATATACTGTATTATTATGTGTATATATATTTATATATTATTTTGTATATATATATATATTTATATGTTATATATATATATATACACATAATAATATATATATATACTGTATTATGTAAATATATATATATTGTGTATTTATATAATAATATGTATATATATATAATTATATATATATATCTAATATATATATATGTTACATAATATATATAATATATATATACCAGATTATTTAACAAACAGTAGAGGGCAGTAAAACGCCATCTCAGCGTCTGTTCTGCTGAATCCACAGAAGACGAAGAAGAAGAAGAAGAAGAAGAAGAAGAAGAAGAAGAAGAAGAAGAAGAAGAAGCTGTGTTTAGTTTGTGGCGGAAGAGGAAGCAGAAGAAGAAGAGTCTATCAGGGTGTGTTGAGTTAAACTTTAGTCCTTCAGGTTATTAATAAATAAACACAGATACATATATCTGTTATATGTGTGTTCATAAGGTTTGAGGTCCGAAGGTAAGACTGACTCTGGTTATATATGTATATATATATTTTATATATCTTTAGTTAGTTAGCGTTAGCTTTAGCCGCTTCCTGTTAGCGTCAGTTAGCTCTAAACAAATGTTAACGGTCGTTATTCGGTAACGTTACAAACTGACCGGAGGACGACCTTCTTGTTGATTTCTCAAAGAACGCAGAATAATGTCCGTTTATAACAGAAAAGAGAAGAGTTGCAGACAGATTAGCTTCAGATTAACTTCAGCTAAAATAAAGAGTTATGGTTATTAGATAAAGTTAAACTTCTGACATGATCCTCTGTACAGTTCAGTATACAACAGTATTCATGTACATTAGCCTGGATACAACAGGATATATGTAGACTATACAGTATATATGTATACAGTATACAGTATATAGTCCAGATACAACAGTATGTATGTAGAGTAGTGCTGGGCGGTATACCGGTTTTAGTTTCCTGTATGATATTAATTTTCCACACACCGTCTTACTGGTGAATCGCGAAACAGCTGCATCACTCTTCAGCAGGCAGCAGGATGTGTTGTTAGCAGCGTAGCCGCTACGGGCGGAGCTAGTTGTCTAGTGATGGTTATAACTTTACAACAATTAATAACCCACAACTAACGCTCTTTAACAGGGCAACACACCACCACACAACAGTCTGTGACACATAAACTATTTGTAACACTAATATTTGTACATTTATAAAATATTTACACCAAGAGTGTGATGACGGCCGTCAACCGGTAACGTTAGCGTGAGTGAAGCCGTGAAGCCGAAGGCTCACACATCGCTTGAAGAGGCTTTAGCTCGAGGCAGCATAAGACAAGAACAGCAAGCGGTGGAGCGACGTTACGAACGCAGTAAGGATCCAGCTCTGCAGGGACCTGGTCCCACTACAGACAGTCTAGACTCAGAGCAACCATTACAACACCAGATTCAAGGTACGTCTGACCGGGGCGACAATACTTCAGCCAAACTGCCATCCCAACATTATAGGAACACACGAGCACAGCCTGTAGTAATCAAAGCCTTTATACACGATGACAGGAACATGTTTTTACATTCTATGTACTTCTGACAGTAGAGTAAAACACTACTAACCTATAAAAATACAGTCAAGGGGAAAAAAATACCGTGAAACCGCCAGAATCTTAAAAAATACCGTGATACACATTTTTGGTCATACCGCCCAGCACTAATGTAGCGTATACAACAGGTTAAATACAGTGTAGTAGTGTGTATAGTATATAACCATTATTTATGATTGGCAGATGTACTACTATCGATATGAGAGCGCTGAGGTGAGCTGCTGCTACAAATACCTGATGTTCAGCTACAACATCATCTTCTGGGTGAGTCACACGAGCACACCTGAGATCTGTACAGGTGATGTTTTTATTAACTCCTTGCATTAGGCCAACGTTAGGCCAACATTAGACTAAAATTAGGCCAACATTAGGCAAACATTAGACTAAAATCAGGCCAACATTAGGCCAACGTTAGGCCAACAGTAGACTAAAATCAGGCCAACATTAGGCTAGCGTTAGGTCAACAGTAGACTAAAATCAGGCCAACATTAAGCCAACGTTAGGCCAACATTAGGCTAACATTAGCAGAGTACAGCATGTTAACTCTTCTACAGTCAATGTCAAGCTGACGGCCGATACTACCAATCAAAGACGAGCAGGTCTCCAATAAGGTGGTCAAGCGTCAACCAATCATCTGTTTAGTTTCACCTTGTTCGATTAGTATGTACGTAGAGTATGATAACGACATAAGTACAACACAAAACAGTGACATCATTTATTTTTGTGTTTAGTACAAACTTTATATATATATACACATACAGTGTATTTATATATTTTAGGGCTGGGCCAGTTAACGCGTTATCGCTTTAACGCATTAATTAATTAACGCCGACAATTATTTTATCGCGCATTAATGCAGTTTTTTTAATTATTATTAAGCGGACATTTTTAACACAAGAACCGGGCAGCGAGCGGTGAACAGCTGTGTTTGTGTGGCGTCTGTTCCTGCTGCCCCCCCCCCCCCCCCCCGGTGACACGTCTCGTTACAGGATCAAACGTGACAATATCAAAATACATATTGTCGTGTTTTTAAATAAACATATAAGCACGTGAGAACAAACTGCTCTTAACTGCAACTCTTTATTAGCATAACTTCCACATGATGCGCGTTACTGCCACGGTACAGACTACAGGTTCCATGCTTCACCCCCATTCCCCTGGGTCCTAAGTCCCTCCATGTACAGCTTCTTATCACCCTCTATGTACCAACGTACATTTATAACAAACACCACACATATTACGTAATCAGCGTTGCATAGTGTCTGACCAACATACCAAAAAAAGCAAAAAAGAAATGACTCATTTTAATTATTTCTTTAGAGTTTTAAAGTTGTTTTGTTTGGAATATGTATAATAAGCATATCATTTAGTTATCGCTACTGAGAATTTAATAAACATGACGTAGATAGGTTTGCAGTTTTCAGTTTTTACACATGAAAATAAAGTTGTGAACACCGGCTGAATATCTATTATCAGAATCATTATAACTGTGTTATAACTGCTGCTGTGTGAAGAGAATAAAGCTGCTAGAATGGCCCAGCCAATCAGCTGACTTGAATCCAATAGAAATTCTATGGAAAGAACTCAAGATCAGAGTTCATAGAAGAGGTCCACGTATTCTCCAAGATTTGAAGACTGTTTGTGTGGAAGAATGGGCCAAAACCACACCTGAGCAATGCATGCGACTAGTTTCTCCACACGGGAGGCGTCTAGAAGCGTCATTACCAACAAAGGCTTTTGTACAAAGTATTTAATCAATTTCAGTAAGCGTGTTCAATACTTTTTCCCTGCCATTCCGTTTTATTACACATAAATATATTTACTGAGAAAAATGGTGACATGTTCAACACTTATTTTACCCGCTGTATAGTGCATCTATATTTCTATATTTCTATATCTACACTGCCGTTCAAAAGTTTGGGATCACTTAGAAATTCCCTTGTTTTTGAAAGAAAAGCACATCAAAATAACATCAAATTGATCAGAAATATTGTGTCGACATTGTTAATGTTGTAAATGACTGCTGTAGCTGTAAACAGCTGATTTTTAATGACATATCTACAGAGGCCCATTCTCAGCAACCACTGGTCCTGTCTTCCAACGGCAAGTTGTGTTTGCTAATGCAAGTTGATCATTTCAACAGGCTAACCCAGGGGTCGGCAACCCGCCGCTCCGGAGCCGCATGCGGCTCTTCAGCCCCTCTGTCGCGGCTCCCTGAGTCTACATCCACACTACTACGATCTCCGTCCACACGGTGTTTCATCCTCGTTTTCGAGATGATCTCCGTCCAGACTAAAACGCCTGGAATCGAATATCACGAGACTATTCACGTACACTGGGCATGCGGGTGGGTGACGGTGTAAACTGGAAGTAGATTGGTTGCTCAAAGCCGCTAACATGACTTCAGACGGCCGCTCCGTAGGTCTGATGACGCCGCTAGACACAACGCTCACTAATCGCTCCAATAACAGCTGCTTCCTCCACAAAAATGCAGACTTTAACTGGACAGCAGCTGCTAGTAAAGACAACAAGGTCAGTAACGCCTGTAATCAGTTGTCCATGTTGAATTGGTAGTGGATCGGTAATCAAGGCTGTTGTGGTTTGTGATCTTCCGGGTAAGGGTCTGGTGATGAGGGCGCGACGAATCAGGGAAGGACACGTCGTGACTGCTAAGAACCAATCGAGTACCGAACGTGGGCGTCTACGTCATCGTTTCTAAACGTATGCGTTTACGAACGTCCACACGAAGAGGTTACCCCGGAGTTTTTGAACTCCTCCGTTTTCAGTACTTTGAAAACTCCGGTTATAGATGTGCGTCACATCCTATTACGTCGCTGTCAAACACCTTTCCCTGCAGGTGGGTGATCATGATTTGCAGACCCCCGCCCTCGGTAAACTATCAATGGATAAATCCCAATAGTCTTTTAACCTCTAAGCCTATTTTGAGGCCTCTGCTCAAAAATGTCATACCCATACTTAAAGGGGCTTATCTCTCTAACTACAAGGTCTATTTGAATCATTTCAATGGAATAATAACACTAACACTTGTGAGATTTGTTCATATCAGTGTATATGTTACAGGTAAATGCTGAATGAATATAACACACCACTCAAATTGAAAATGTTCAGGTTCGCCTGGAAAAAAAAAGCACTTTTATTGATGCTATCGATTTGAAAAGATGCAGACGAAGACCTAAACTCTCCCACGTCACAGCACAACATGTCAGCAGTCCTTTTAAAAAGAAATTGGCTTTGATAGAGTGAAGCAGGCCAGAGATATCCATGTTTTTATACAGGTCAGCCGACGTCAATTCTGATTTTGGAAGCAGCATTTTCAGCCGTTTTATTGTAATTTTATATACTATATGACTATATATTTCACTTCTTTTATCACTAATAGTGTTCAATCTATCTAATACAGCAGTTTGGCATCATTTTGAGAGCCTGGGCCCGATAATAACCTGTAAAACATGGCTCATTTTCCTCTGAATTTCAGTTTTACAGAATGCAATTGAACCTTACCAAAGCCTGTGATTGGCCGATTTGCGCGTACGACACAGTGTTGAACGCGGAAAAGAGTAAGGAGTGTAATGATACGTTCTTTGAGTTGATTGACAGAATTTTAAGCCAATAAAAATATCGAAAACCGTGGCTCGCCCCCAAGGGTCAAACCCATTGGCCAAATCCGATCGGTAACGGAGAACATAGCTCGCCGTGTCCTGGCGAAAAATAGGTGAAATTGTGGTACCACTCGTAGTACATTGTAGTACTTTGTGTATATATATGTTTTTGAGTGAGTAAAATAGCTTACATGGTCCATTTTATCAGAATTTCTTCGTTACGTAGGTTTTTGATTTATCATTTCATTCGTTCTCAGAAGTGATTTGTACTACATGTGTGTACTCTGTCGCCCCCCCAACACCCTTTGAAGGGAGCTCTCGGTAGCAAGAGGTTAATTCTGCATGGACGTATTAATTAGCTTTCACTGCCAACGATGCTGGCTTACCTGTATGCTTAAAATGTGCTAAAATTGTAAAGTTGAAAGTCACTTCCAGAACAAACACACAGCATTAGCTGAAAAGTATCACGCTGGAGATGAGTGAAAAAGAGCAATTCCTCTCTCCTCTTCATCAGAGTTTATTGTTATAACACGTAAAATCGCAATAAAATGTCAACAAGTGTCTTTATTCTTGTTCTATATTTTTATAAATACAACAAACTATAGTTTTTGTATATATAATATAACTATATATAAAACTTTATAAGCTGTGACATCAAACAGCTTTTGCGGCTCCAGACACATTTTATTTGGTGTAAAATAGATCAAAACGTCTCTTTGGACGGTAAAGGTCGCCGACCTCTGAACTAACCGATCATCAGAAAACATGAGGGAGAAATCTCTTTCCTTAACAAAGTGACAGCTAGCATGCCACAGGTCTGCAAGGCTGAAAGCAAAGTTTGAAAGTATTATTTATAACAATCATTATTTCTAACTTTTTCAATGACATTTCTTCCTATTTAAACTAATTTCATGTATGTTTTCACCTGTTATGACCCCAGTGTATATCTATATATCATTTATATTGCATGTTCAGCGTATTCTATTCCATGAATGTAACAATACATTCATGGAATAGAATACACGCAGTCAGATCTATGGTGCTCGAGGTGAGGCAGTGATGTAATAAGACTTCACACAGTCAGTGTTTTATTTCATGATATAGCCACTTGTTTGTATTTGTCTTTTATTGTAGTTTATAGTTCATAGTTATAGACCTAAACGTGTTCACAAACCTGTTAAACTGAGACTCGGAGCTGTTTCCTGTCTGCTAGTCAGCTGACAGGATGTGCTGGTTTCCTGTGTGGCTGATGGAGCCAGAAGTCTCTTTCTCAACCTGTTATTGGATCTGTTATCAAATGTTTGTGTGTTATTAGATCTGTTATAATAATCCACATGAATGTTCAGGGGAGACGACATGCCTACTTTTTAATTGGTGGGGGGGCAGTAAGGAATCTGGATAATGAATAGGGGGGCTCAGGGTCAAAAAGGGTAAGAACCACTGGTCTAATCTCTGTGTGTTTCAACCTGTCTAAACGCTGGTTTGTTTATCGGATCTGTCTAAACGCTGGTTTGTTTGTTAATGGATCTGCCTGAACACTGGTCTCTATTGGATCTGACTAATCGCTGGTGTGTGTCTTTGTGTTGCAGCTGGCTGGAGTTGCCTTTATTGCAGTTGGTTTCTGGGCATGGAGTGAAAAGGTGAGTTATCATATTAACCAGAGAGAGAATAAAACAGTTCATTCATTTACAAGAGACTCAATAATGATATCTGTCTAGTGAGACCTCTTTTACTGGGCTGGTTCTAAACTGGTTTGCCCTTCTTAAACTTGTGTGTTGTGGACTACAGGGGGTCCTGTTGGATCTGACCCAGGTGACACGGCTACATGGTTTCGACCCAGTCTGGTTGGTCCTGGTGGTCGGCGGAGTCACCTTCATCCTGGGCTTTGCCGGCTGTGTGGGAGCTCTGAGAGAAAACATCTGTCTTTTGAAGTTTGTACGTTAAAAACATCCGTCTGATCAGTTTGTACGTTAAAAACATCCGTCTGCTGAAGTTTGTACGTTAAAAACATCCGTCTGCTCAGTTTGTACGTTAAAAACATCCGTCTGCTAAAGTTTGTACGTTAAAAACATCCATCTGCTCAGTTTGTACGTTAAAAACATCCGTCTGCTAAAGTTTGTACGTTAAAAACATCCGTCTGCTAAAGTTTGTACGTTAAAAACATCCGTCTGCTGAAGTTCATACGTTAAAAACATCCGTCTGCTCAGTTTGTACGTTAAAAACATCCGTCTGCTGAAGTTTGTGCGTTAAAAACATCCGTCTGCTGAAGTTTGTACGTTAAAAACATCCGTCTGCTCAGTTTGTACGTTAAAAACATCCGTCTGCTAAAGTTTGTACGTTAAAAACATCCGTCTGCTCAGTTTGTACGTTAAAAACATCCGTCTGCTAAAGTTTGTACGTTAAAAACATCCGTCTGCTAAAGTTTGTACGTTAAAAACATCCGTCTGCTGAAGTTCGTACGTTAAAAACATCCGTCTGCTCAGTTTGTACGTTAAAAACATCCGTCTGCTGAAGTTTGTACGTTAAAAACATCCGTCTGCTGAAGTTTGTACGTTAAAAACATCCGTCTGCTCAGTTTGTACGTTAAAAACATCCGTCTGCTAAAGTTTGTACGTTAAAAACATCCGTCTGCTAAAGTTTGTACGTTAAAAACATCCGTCTGCTGAAGTTCGTACGTTAAAAACATCCGTCTGCTCAGTTTGTACGTTAAAAACATCCGTCTGCTGAAGTTTGTACGTTAAAAACATCCGTCTGCTGAAATTTGTACGTTAAAAACATCCGTCTGCTCAGTTTGTACGTTAAAAACATCCGTCTGCTGAAGTTTGTACGTTAAAAACATCCGTCTGCTGAAGTTTGTACGTTAAAAACATCCGTCTGCTCAGTTTTTACGTTAAAAACATCCGTCTGCTGAAGGTTGTACGTTAAAAACATCCGTCTGCTCAGTTTGTACGTTAAAAACATCCGTCTGCTGAAGTTTGTACGTTAAAAACATCCGTCTGCTGAAGTTTGTACGTTAAAAACATCCGTCTGCTCAGTTTGTACGTTAAAAACATCCGTCTGCTGAAGTTTGTACGTTAAAAACATCCGTCTGCTCAGTTTGTACGTTAAAAACATCTGTCTGCTCAGTTTGTACGTTAAAAACATCCGTCTGCTGAAGTTTGTACGTTAAAAACATCCGTCTGCTGAAGTTTGTACGTTAAAAACATCCGTCTGCTGAAGTTTGTATATTTTCGGTGTGTTTTTTGGTCAGTTCTCCGGTGTAATCGGCTTCATCTTCGTCCTGGAGCTCACTGCTGCCGTTCTGGCCGTGGTGTTTCAGAGTCAGGTCAGAGAATGGATCAACGACTTCTTCTTGGCAAATGTGAAAGGATACAGAGACGACATCGACCTGCAGAACCTCATCGACTCTCTGCAGAGGATGGTAACGAATCGGGAACCTTTATTATCTTGTTCCTTTAGCAGAACCACTGCTGTGGAGCTCAGGAACCTTTAGTTTAACCTTTATTATCTTGTTCCTTTAGCAGAACCACTGCTGTGGAGCTCAGGAACCTTTAGTTTAACCTTTATTATCTTGTTCCTTTAACAGAACCACTGCTGTGGAGCTCAGGAACCTAACGACTGGGATCTAAATGTTTATTTTAGCTGTAACGGAACCCATCGCAGCAGAGAGAAGTGTGGAGTTCCTTTTTCCTGCTGCGTCACTGATCCTGCTGTGAGAACTGATCAATACTGATCAATACTGATCAATTTCATAATAATGAATTTAACTGTGATTCAGTC
Organism: Pholis gunnellus; assembly: GCF_910591455.1. Lineage (NCBI taxonomy): Eukaryota > Metazoa > Chordata > Actinopteri > Perciformes > Pholidae > Pholis > Pholis gunnellus. The sequence goes on from NC_136538.1 coordinate 25,314,068, forward strand.
TCATTGAAGGGAACCCATTGTGTTTGTTTCAGGACTCGGTGCTGAACACTCAGTGTGGATACGACGTGAGAAACAGACCGAAGGTGAGGTCACTTCCTGTTAAATGTAGCTTCCTGTTAGGACGTCACAGTGACATCACAGTAAACCACGTCATCACAGTATAGAGATAAATTAATCTGAATCTATTTTACGTGAACAATAAATACTTAAAGAACACTGTGTCAAACCTCTCATGTCTTTTGGAACAGAACTAGAACTATTCCATCTGGGTTCTACTGGGTTCTGTATTTATGAGAGGAACCCTAGCTCACATTATTTACTATCCGACTAGCGAGCTACCAAAACATGTTGCTCCTGAAAACCTTTGATGGTTCCTGATAGAACCTGTTCTATAACGTTCTCTGGTTCTACGCAGGGGGAGTGGACGGATCACATCTACACTAAAGGCTGCATTGCTGCGTTGGAGGACTGGTTACCTGGGAACCTTTACACGGTGGCCATCGTCTTCATCGTCATCTCTCTGCTGCAGGTTACTATACATTTATTTAGTATTTACAAAGTACTGTTACTGCGCAGAACGCAGTACTGTTACTGCACAGAACGCAGTAATGTTACTGCACAGAATGCAGTACTGTTACTAGAACGCAGTACTGTTGCAGTATTTAAACTCATGTTTACACGGATTATCTTAGCTTAAATATAAAATCTTACTCTGGTCTTTCAGGTGAGGTCAGAGAAGAAAGTACGACGTTCACTTTAGAACATTGAGACACAGATGATCAAACATTGTGGTTTTAATGGTTCCAATGGGGACTTGGACTCTACTGGTTCCTAGTGGTTTCTGTACCTGAAGTGTCTATTTACCTGTGATCAGATGGTGGGGATCTACCTGGCCAGGACTCTGATCTCGAACATCGAGAAGGTCAACTTCAGCTACTGAAGCCACACCCACATGGGGCGGGGCCTCCGCCAGGTGGACCTGGTTTCTTCAGATGTGCCTTCTTCTTCTTCTTCAGTAACTCTGCTGTACCTGCCTTCACTTCCTGTCGTCATCTTCTGATGACCTCGTTGCTGTGGTTACTGAAAACATGGCCTTCTGTTGAATCTTTTTGATGTTGTTTTGTCTCTGAGAGCTTCATCGTCTGTTCAGTGCCTCCTTCATCATCACAGTTTTCATCATACAGACGATGAAGCTCTGCACCAGACTGCCTTCACTTATCCTGCAGTTTCAGAATGAACACACTTCAGTGCCTCCTTCATCATCATCATCTTCTTCTTTGTCTTCAGGTTGAACTCAGGTCTTCTTTTGAGTCCTGAAATGATTCAGTTTACTGGAGAAAAAGACGAATGTATGATTGATAAATGATGATTAATTGATTATCAAAATGTGAAAACTAATTGAAACGCGTCTTTTAGAGGCGGGGCCATCGATGGCTCGAGCTCTCTCATTGGACAACTGAAGGTTCAGATCAAAGATGAGGAAGAAAAGGAGTAGAAGGGGAGTTCTTAGTCGTTAGCTTCCATACGAGCTACAAGCTAGCTAACACGCAGACAGATGGCTAGTTAGCTAGCTTGCTAATTAATGCTAACGTTGTCATGGGGACTCACACTTTCCGTCACAACGTACAGCGATGACCAGTGAAAAGGGTTCTAGGTTCTACTCCTGTTCTATTTCTACAGTTAGGGTTAGACATTTAGAAACCACAGAAGAAAAATCCGAGTTCAACTGAATAAAGTTTTGGTTTAAATGTTTTGTATGAATAAAGATTGTTGAGGTGTTTGTACCGATGGGAACAAACCAGAGAAGATTCTGAGTTATTGTTTGAATTTTCTGCTTTAACTGATTTCTTATTTTCTGTTTGTGAATTAATGATTTAATTGTATTTTTTGTGTACGAGTTTTATTCTGATGGGATTTTTTTTATATATAAAAGTGAATTTTGTATGTCTTTTTATATTCATCATAATAAAAGTGAAGTTTGTTCCGATTGTTTCACTTTGTATTGTTCATTTAGGAAAGTTTCTGAACTGATGAAGGTCAAACAGTATTTACATTTATTATAACAAGAAGTAAAGTTATTAAAACCCTTTGTTGATTACAGACTAGTTAATAGTTACAAAACCAGACAATGTTTAATTTGTATTTCACTTCATAAACACTTTCTAAATTCTTACACATTCAAATATTAAATCAACCAACAATAAATGACTCAATATTTGCAATCATTGATTAACTGAGTTATTAAAAGTGTCACTCTAGGACTTTACATTTTTTAACCAACATCAGCCTTGATCATAATCATAATTTAAACCTTTTAAATTATATATTTCTTACATAATGACACTGTTTTATGTGAAAAAAATAAATTTCTTACATTTATTATAACAAGAATTATAAACAGTCTAGTTTCATTCTTATAAACAGTCTATAGTTACATTCTTATAAACAGTCTATAGTTTCATTCTTATAAACAGTCTATAGTTTCATTCTTATAAACAGTCTATAGTTACATTCTTATAAACAGTCTATAGTTTCATTCTTATAAACAGTCTATAGTTTCATTCTTATAAACAGTCTATAGTTACATTCTTATAAACAGTCTATAGTTTCATTCTTATAAACAGTCTATAGTTACATTCTTATAAACAGTCTATAGTTACATTCTTATAAACAGTCTATAGTTTCATTCTTATAAACAGTCTATAGTTTCATTCTTATAAACAGTCTATAGTTACATTCTTATAAACAGTCTATAGTTACATTCTTATAAACAGTCTATAGTTTCATTCTTATAAACAGTCTATAGTTTCATTCTTATAAACAGTCTATAGTTTCATTCTTATAAACAGTCTATAGTTTCATTCTTATAAACAGTCTATAGTTTCATTCTTATAAACAGTCTATAGTTACATTCTTATAAACAGTCTATAGTTACATTCTTATAAACAGTCTATAGTTTCATTCTTATAAACAGTCTATAGTTTCATTCTTATAAACAGTCTATAGTTTCATTCTTATAAACAGTCTATAGTTTCATTCTTATAAACAGTCTATAGTTTCATTCTTATAAACAGTCTATAGTTTCATTCTTATAAACAGTCTATAGTTTCATTCTTATAAACAGTCTATAGTTTCATTCTCATAAACAGTCTATAGTTTCATTCTTATAAACAGTCTATAGTTACATTCTTATAAACAGTCTATAGTTTCATTCTTATAAACAGTCTATAGTTTCATTCTTATAAACAGTCTATAGTTTCATTCTTATAAACAGTCTATAGTTTCATTCTTATAAACAGTCTATAGTTTCATTCTTATAAACAGTCTATAGTTTCATTCTTATAAACAGTCTATAGTTACATTCTTTTAAACAGTCTATAGTTACATTCTTATAAACAGTCTATAGTTTCATTCTTATAAACAGTCTATAGTTTCATTCTTATAAACAGTCTATAGTTACATTCTTATAAACAGTCTATAGTTTCATTCTTATAAACAGTCTATAGTTTCATTCTTATAAACAGTCTATAGTTTCATTCTTATAAACAGTCTATAGTTTCATTCTTATAAACAGTCTATAGTTTCATTCTTATAAACAGTCTATAGTTTCATTCTTATAAACAGTCTATAGTTTCATTCTTATAAACAGTCTATAGTTTCATTCTTATAAACAGTCTATAGTTACATTCTTATAAACAGTCTATAGTTTCATTCTTATAAACAGTCTATAGTTTCATTCTTATAAACAGTCTATAGTTACATTCTTATAAACAGTCTTTAGTATTCTTCTCATTGTGTTTGTGATTCTGGTATTTGACCTCCCGGTGGTGCTGCAGCTCAACATCTCCAGTGAAGACTCTGTAATTTGACCTTCCTCCCTTCAGTCCTCCCCCGTTTCCTCCCTCTCGCTAACCCCCCCCCTCCCCCCCCCCCCCCCCCCCCCCCCCCAGAGCAGGCGGAGTCGGAAACGCGCAGCAGCAGCATCGGTCCGTCGTGTCTGCGGCTCCTCTCGTCTCTCTCTCTCGGCTGTCGGATCATCCAAAGAGCGTCTTCTTCTTCTTCCAGCCCGCAGGAAAGCGGGGGATCTTCGGCCTCGCGGACGGACGGACCCGGCGGGTCTAAACCCGACTCGGCTCGGCTCGCCTCTTTCTATCTCCGCTGCGGTGGAAAAACCCGGACGGAGGCCCGCAGCGTGCGTTCAGCCTCCCGCAGGCCTCCGGCCCGGACTCCCGCTTTTCTCCCGGAAAATGGACGGATTCACCGGAAGTCTAGGTGAGTCCCAGCGCCGCTCGCTACCCAAAGACCACCTGGTTACCTGTCCGTGCTGCTATGGCACGAGGAGAGCTGCGCATGCCTCTGGCGGCTTTACACGTGTCACTGCTGTATTTATGAAAAAGACTGTACCGCCCCTCCGGCTGCTACAGGGCCACAAAACCAGCAGCTCCTCCTGGAGATGGGTCCTGGATCCGTTAGAGACCTGCAGAGATATAGACCTGGATCTGTTAGAGACCTGCAGAGATATAGACCTGCAGAGATATAGATCGGGGTCTGTTAGAGACCTGCAGAGATATAGACATGCAGAGATATAGATCTGGGTCTGTTAGAGACCTGCAGAGATATAGACCTGCAGAGATATAGATCTGGGTCTGTTAAAGACCTGCAGAGATATAGACCTGGATCTGTTAGAGACCTGCAGAGATATAGACCTGGATCTGTTAGAGACCTGCAGAGATATAGATCTGGGTCTGTTAGAGACCTGCAGAGATATAGACCTGGATCTGTTAGAGACCTGCAGATGTATAAACCTGGATCTGTTAGAGACCTGCAGATGTATAAACCTGGATCTGTTAGAGACCTGCAGAGATATAGACCTGGATCTGTTAGAAATGGGGCCCTGTTGTTGTCCTGCTGTTAATCCTGTTCTTGTCCTGGTCCCCGGTCCTCGTACGTGGCTAACTGAGTTAGCCGGATAATGTTCAGGATGAGATTACATAAATCAGGCTTTTCGGTTCCACGAAGCAAGTTTGTGCAAAATCACCATAGCAACACATCCATCAGCTTGAACCTGCTCCAGCGCAGGCTAGCTTCAGTTAGCTGGATTAGCTCAGCTCCTCAGAGATCCATCGATGAAGGAGGATATTAGTCAGATCAGCGTTTTATAGGGAGAGAGTTCTTCCACATCGCCAACATCCTTCATCACATCACCATGACTTCCTGTACGAGCGACGAGGAATCCTTTATTTACAGACTTGTGGAGCAGACATTGAACACCACACGCTGCAGCCTCGCTGTGGAGCGATGCTTCATGTTGAACAGCGTCGGTGATGAGAGAACATCGGGGAAGCCGCTGCACGCCGTGCTGTTCATCACGTTTATCTGGTGCTGAAGAAGCTCATGATGTGTTCATGACGTCACCATGGCAACATGTTGCACTGGTCACCATGCTGAGTCGTGTGTGTGTGTGTGTGGACTTGCTCCTGTGTCCTCTTGATGTCCGGTTGAACTACATGATGGTGTAAAGCAGGGGTGTCAAACATACGGCCCGCGGGCCGGATCCGGCCCGCCACGTCATTTTATGTGGCCCGCGAATCCGCCAGCAAAAAAAAAAAATTTAAAAGTCGGACAATTTACAAATATCCGTTGTATCGCGCACGGCGGAGCTCCTCCCCGATCCGCACGCGCCGCGCACACCTCCACCAGCGTATGTGGCAGCAGGCGCCCCCACCCCACCCCCCCACCGAAGACGAAGGAGCACCCCCCCCCCCCCCCCCCCCCCCCCCCCCCCCCCCCCCGCCGACAACCGGCCCTTTGGGGGCAACCATGATGCTGATGTGGCCCCAGAGCGACAATGAGTTTGACACCCCTGGTGTAAAGCATCATCATGATGTGACGGTGTTATTAGTGCAGCATAGAGATCATTACTGATGAACATGATGAAGAACAGAGACAATCACACAACATTCATTTACTGCTGATTATGAATAATACACACACACACACACACTGATCCGCCCACACACACACACACACACACACACATTCACACACATTCAAACTCCTAGTTCTATATGTAATAGATCTATATTATAGAACTGTATTCTAGAAGCGCATACAGCACATCTATCCTCATCAGCATCTCTTCATTGGTATCAGTTAGATGCTCTTTGTTTTGATCTTCTTGGTAAAGAGTTGAGATCCTTCTTGTCTCTAGATCTCATTGGATGATGGTTCCATGAAGCTGCTGCCAGCAGCACGTTTAAAGACGTGTCCTGTGATTGGTCGGGCTGATGAGGCTCTTAAAATGAGCCGATACATGTTCCAACACTGACGCATCAACGTGTCTGTGACGTGTCACCGTGCTTCTTGTCTCGCCCTCTCAGCGGTGGAGGTGTTAGATGATGTCATGATGATGTCATGATGATGGTCTGGAGCTCCTCACATGAGTTCATGATCATCTCCTGCTCGTCAGCGGAGCAGAAAGAGGCTCTTTCTTTCACTTCATCTGCATCGTACTGTTAGAACATCATGGTTTCTGTGATCGACGCTTCCTCCTTCTGAAGCAGTTGTCCTGTTGTTGTTGTGGTGTTAATCCTGTTGTTGTCCTGTTGTTGTGGTGTTAATCCTGTTGTTGTCCTGTTGTTGTGGTGTTAATCCTGCTGTTGTCCTGTTGTTGTGGTGTTAATCCTGCTGTTGTCCTGTTGTTGTTGTTGTGTTAATCCTGCTGTTGTCTTGTTGTTGTGGTGTTAATCCTGCTGTTGTCCTGTTGTTGTTGTTGTGTTAATCCTGCTGTTGTCCTGTTGTTGTTGTGTTAATCCTGCTGTTGTCCTGTTGTTGTTGTTGTGTTAATCCTGCTGTTGTCTTGTTGTTGTTGTGTTAATCCTGCTGTTGTCCTGTTGTTGTTGTTGTGTTAATCCTGCTGTTGTCCTGTTGTTGTTGTGTTAATCCTGCTGTTGTCCTGTTGTTGTTGTTGTGTTAATCCTGCTGTTGTCTTGTTGTTGTGGTGTTAATCCTGCTGTTGTCTTGTTGTTGTGGTGTTAATCCTGCTGTTGTCTTGTTGTTGTGGTGTTAATCCTGCTGTTGTCTTGTTGTTGTGGTGTTAATCCTGCTGTTGTCCTGTTGTTGTTGTGGTGTTAATCCTGTTGTTGTCTTGTTGTTGTGGTGTTAATCCTGCTGTTGTCTTGTTGTTGTTGTGTTAATCCTGCTGTTGTCCTGTTGTTGTTGTGGTGTTAATCCTGTTGTCATGTTAATAATACTTCATTCTGTATATTCAGACCCAGTGTCTTTGTCTCTTGGTAGATGACAGCATGTCTGGAGCGAGTGTCTCAGATGTCAACGACCGTCTTTCTGCTCTGGAGCTTCGTGTTCAGCAGCAGGAAGATGAGTTGACGGTAATGAAAGCAGCTCTCGCTGATGTTCTTCGCCGCCTCGCTGCCTCTGAAATCTCCTCTTCATCAACCAAGAAACATGGAGGCAAAGGTAATGTTGTTTTTGTCTTTCTTCATGATCAGTCTGATGAAACCTTATTTCTTATTGCAAGTTGCTCCAACATACACATGCAACATTAAATGAAAACTAAATAGCTAGTGGTAAATATTAACACACACACACCTACACACACACACACATTCTGGGTTTGAACTGGAAAGCCTCTTTTATGTTCTGTTCTAGTTGTATCTAACTAACTGGTCAGTTTATTATAACATATATACAGGACTGTCTCAGAAAATTAGAATATTGTGATAATCCCCATACGTGTGATTTAGTTTACTGAACCAAGCTGAGTGTTTTTCAAGGCTCAGGAAACCCTTGCAGGTGTTTCGAGTTAATTAGACGATTCAAGTGATTAGTTGAATACCCTACTAGTATACTTTTTCATGATATTCTAATATTTAGAAATAGGATATTTGAGTTTTCTTAAGCTGTAAGCCATAATCAGCAATATTAAAAGAATAAAAGGCTTGCAATATTTCAGTTGATTTGTAATGAATCCAGAATGCATGACATTTTTGTTTTTTTAATTGCATTACACAAAATAAAGAACTTTATCACAATATTCTAATTTTCTGAGACAGTCCTGTGTATATATATATATATATATATATATATACTGTATATATAACATTAGAACCCGTGTTAACATTAGTATGCTTCACATCAGGCGGCGCCGCTCTTCGTGAAGCTTATTCAATGTCTTGCATCTCTAACGGCGGAACATCTGGACGAAAAAGAGACTCCGCCTCCGTCACCAGGAAGGAGACGATGTCGTCCGCCGCCAAGAGGTAAAAATACAGACACACACACACACACACACACACACACACACACACACACACTGAAGCTGTTTTCTCTATGAAGGGAGTTTCCCTTCACACTAGGGCTGCAACTCACGATTATTTTAATAATCGATTAATCTGTCGATTATTTGTTCGATTAATCGATGAATCGGATCAAAAAACTAAAAAGCATTAGTTTCTAACCCTTTACAGAGCAAAGAATCTTCATAAAGTGCACCAACAGGTTGCTCCTTGAACATCCTGAGCTGTTAAAGTAATAATTTAATAAGTGGACTAGTATCAGGAGAGGGGTCAGCGGGTCACGCCTCTCAGTGAAGGTCGACTCTGATCCATCAGTGTGGCGCTGCAGCCCTGGACGTCTCCGGCCATCACTGACCTGTTGTTGCTGATCTCGTGCGGCTGAACGCCACTCGTCCCTCTGAGAAGCTGGACGGCGTCCGCACGAGGCCGCGTCACTAGTCAGCGTAGCGGAGTCTCGTTCGTTATCGGAATGAACCAGACGAACCGCTCCACCGACTAAGAACGGCCATGAACCAGCACAGAGTCCAGAGAGCATCAACCTGTCAGTCCTCTCTGTTCCCCCGGCCGTCCCTCTTAATCACGGCCCCAGTTCAGAGAAAAACCCACAAAACAGAGCCGGAGTCCTGTTCCATTAGTCCTGCTGTGAACACTCACACATCTCCACTTACTGAGCGGCGTAATAATCGCGACACAACGAATCGATAATGACATTCGTTGCCAACTTTAAGAATCGATTTGTATCGATTGTATCGGTTGGTTGTTGCAGCCCTACTTCACACCTGTGGAACAGATCTCTCCCTCTGTAGACGCTGTCTCTGGTGAGCGGGGGGGTAGAGCGGGCAGCAGGCAACGCAACCAAGTCTCTGTCGAATCACGTTGTGTCTCCAGTTAGATATTTTAGTTGGTGTCTTCGTGTAAAATACCTTCTTCACCAGCAGCGTAGTTCTCTGGATGATAACCGGCTGTATTCACACATCAATTAGTCTGTTTAAGTCTGGTCTAACTGATCTGGACATTTACAATCTGCTCCTCCTGTTAATCTTTAGATACGTTCAGGGTTCAAACTGTTTTGTTAACTTTCACTGATTTTTCTTTTCAGCTCTTTCATTTCAACCTCCAGAGTGTCTGCAGACCAGATGTGATCGATATAATCAATGAGTCCACTGTTTATTTGAGTTCATGTGTCCAGTGCTCAGGTCTAACCCATGGCCCAGTAAAGTGGACTTTATTTTCGGGTTGTTTATTGGGCCTTAATTGTTAAAGTTTTGGGTTATGAATAGTTGTTAATGTTGTTAATAATTCCACAGTATATGAGGATTAATATCGTACGGGAAATTATAACTGGTCTATCGTATGAGAGTGTAAACCACCCAGCACTAAACCGTCTCCTTTACTGGGATAATTAAGTGGAACACAGTAGAACCAGTAGTTTGTGGACTCTCACGGTCCTGGTCTTGTCCACAGTGGAGCGGACAGGAAAAAGGAGGTCAGCAGCCAGCGGTCTCAGATGGAGGAGATCCAGGAACGTGAGGAGGCTCCTCACCCAAAGGACCTGTCCCCCTCTCCCTCCTCCCCCCACCCTCCCCAGACCCCCCCGACCCTTCAGCAGCAGAGACCAGCCCAGTCTGCTGACAGCAGTAAAGGCCACGTTCCTCCCAAAAGGTTTCACTTTGTTATCTGTCGGCTGTATCTGACCTCACTTCCTGCTGATGCTGCTCTGAGATCTCTTAACCCCGCCCCTCTTAACCCCGCCCCTCTTAACCCTGCCCCTGAGGACCCACAGTCCCACCTGACCAGCTCATGTTCAGGTGTGCCTAATTGGCTGAATACTTAGCCTCTGTTATCCTCCTGGAGTCTCCAGAGGCTTCCTTATGTCTCCACAAGCTTCCTGGAGTCTTCTGAGGCCTCGTGGAGTCTCCAGAGGCCTCGTGGAGTCTTCTGAGGCCTCCTGGAGTCTCCAGAGGCCTCGTGGAGTCTTCTGAGGCCTCCTGAAGTCTCCAGAGGCCTCGTGGAGTCTCCAGAGGCCTCGTGGAGTCTCCAGAGGGCTCGTGGAGTCTCCAGAGGCCTCGTGGAGTCTTCTGAGGCCTCCTGGAGTCTTCTGAGGCCTCCTGGAGTCTTCTGAGGCCTCCTGGAGACCCTCTATACTCTTTGTACATGTTTCTGGTAGAACGCTCAGGCTGGGCTGTGTGTTTAAATTACTAACATTTCCTTCTTCTAGCTTCTCCTCCTGAATCTTCTGCTGGAGGTCCTGGGTCCTCCTGACTCCTCGTCCTCCCTGGCTGCTCATAACTCTTTGGCTGGGCTGCCTTTTATCAAAAGCACTAACCTGTTCTGCTTCCAGCTTCACCTGAGGACCTCCTTCTCCTCTTCCTCCTCTTTTCCTCTTGCTCCTCCTCCAGCAGGCCTCCTGCAGCCTGGGGCTTGAGTTACTGATGTATCCCAGCTCACTCACCTCCTCCTGGGTTGTGTACTTTGTGTCTCTGGAGGAAGATTTTGAAGATCATTTAGATTTGAGTGGTGGTTAAAGCAGGATAGAACTGGTTACTATGGCGATAGATGTGACATCATGGGATGTCCACCTTCTCACCTGGGTCTGGTTCATGTGGCCTCTGATGACCAGCTTCTGGTCATCAATGCAATGTTATTTAGAAAACCAAAGACGGCTCTTTTATATTTATATTTAATGCAAAACTGTAAAAATTAAATTATGTTCAGCAATTATAAAATGATGATTGAAAGCAGGATTTGTTCTGTTGGAATAAAGAAATAATAATTCAACTAGAATCTGACCTTGAATAAGTAACAGTGTTTGTAAAAGTACCAATGTTATAAAGACCACACACACACACACTGGACCCAGATGAGATGGTTCAAGTCATCAGAACTACTGTTTCTGTCTCTACTGGTCATTCAGCACCAAGCAGCTGTTTGATTATTATTATTATCATCACAACGTGCTTCAAATACAAACCAATCAATAAGGAATCGATCAGAGATGAAATATATGAAGATGAAACTCTCTGACTTCCTCCTGATGTTACAAAACAAGTGTGTGTGTGTGTGTGTGTGTGTGTGTGTGTGTGTGTGTGTGTGTGTGTGTGTGTGTGTGTGTGTGTGTGTGTGTGTGTGTGTGTGTGTGTGTGTGTCTGTGTGTGTGTGTGTGTGTGTGTGTCTGTGTGTGTGTCAGAGGCTCCAGTGTGAAGCGGTCCTCAGGTATGGAGCGTTCTCAGAGCAGCACCTGGGACAGTTCAGAGGAAAACAGGAACAAACTGGTGAAAGCTGCTTCCACCTCCAGACTGCTCGCCAAGGTGGTCAAGAACTCTGACAGGTACCTCTGAGTACTGTGTACAAATATATATATATATATATATATATATGTACTGTTTACACATATCTACTGTATACAGACATGTGTACTGTACACACCAGTGGCCGTTATTCCTGGTCCTTCACTGCTGTCCTGCTACACTTGAGCCGTCTAATAACACAGCTACGGTTATTTGTTTCTAGGAGTTTAATAATACACGTATTCATATTAAACCGTTCGGTACGAGGCTTACAAACCGAACAATACGTTTGAATAATACTCGTGCATTTGGAAAATGTAGAAGCTTAAATTGTGGGAAATCTAATGTTTTCGGTGGACTGCGCTCACTAGGAGACAACGGGCTGTGACCTCTGAACCCGGAACAATAACCAAAAACAGCTGAGGCCCCGCACTTCAGGGAGGCTAAACTAGCTTAGCAGCACACTATCTACGAACTCCCCGCAGCGTTTAGCTGTTCCTGATTCAAACAGCGCTAAAGCGATCGCCACATAATCCCCATTTCTCCAGACCGTCGTTGCTCTGTAAAAAGAAAACAACGGCCCGAACGGATTCAATTGTCCGGACAATAACTCTGCGATGACGGGATGCTTCGTAATTAACGAACAATGCATGAAGTCCAAATCACTGTAATGAACACAATGACAAGAACAAACTCACAAGAACCAGTCGCATGTATTTATATGACAACAAAGCAACAAATCAACCCAGCAGCACTAGAGCACGAGCCGTTCATATGATTCATAAAAACGACACCATAGACACATGAACACAGTAGAAACGCTGCTGCAGAGGTAAAAAAGAAAGCAGTTCACTTACCAACGCTGCCTTCACTTAAAGACAAAGTCCATCCTCCTTTCTTTGTTAACAAAGTCAGTCACTCCCAAATCCATTTCTCCTCCTTCAGCCATTGTGTTAAAAAAACACAGCTAGGTAAAAAAAAGAATCTACACCAAGCAAAACACTAAACATGTCATAACTTCTCTTACATGTTTCAACCTGAACTCTTACTGAACACGGAGATCTGCTAGCTAGCTTTCTGTTTGACTAAAGTCACGCTGGCCCACTGACCAATCACAGAGCACCTTAATGCAGACGTACTTAGAGGCTACCTGAGTACCACTGACACGTCAAAGAATACGCCCAACACGTCAAACTAAAGATCTGATTGGTTGAAGACTATGACGATCAACAACATCGTCCCCATTCACTTAACCTGCACAGTCTCTGTAGCGGCATCGGGCCTCTCTCCTTACATAGACAACTCTGATTGGATAAAAGCTCTCCTTAAAACAATGAGAACATAAGATAATGGGAAAAAATGATAATACATGTAGTGTATTTATGATAAATTATAAAATAGCTATAACTTTGATAGTGTTTAGGCCAGCAGAGAAGGCTTTGAAGGCCCTGACGGCCACCACTGGTACACACATATATATTGTACACACATATATATTGTACACATATATATTGTACACACATATATATTGTACACACATATAATGTATACACATATACTGTATACATACTGTACGCGCATACATACGGTATACACACATACTGTACACAAATACATATTGTTTTCACATATCTATGTATTTGTATTTACCTGTGATATTCATACTAACACATGAACACAGGCTCATTGTGTTCATCAGACTGAACGTTATTGATCAGAAATAGTTTCGTATTGATTAATTGATTTGATCGATAAGCAGAAGTGTTGATTGATTGATATAAAATAGACTCCCGCTGGATCAATAAATACATAAATAATAATAATATATTATAATAAATGTTCTGTGATGAACACTAAAAGAAAACACTTGATTTTATTAACAAGAAATAAATAGTGTAAATAAAACATTTACTGAAATAATGAGAATCTTTAGTTTTATATTTAATTTAATATCTGCAGATATGAGAAGGCGTCATCACTGTTTATCTAAATCACATAAAGTCAGTAAAATACTCTCAAACACATTTATCGTCTGAAATCTGCTTTTTGAATCTCTTAATGTTTGAGTGAATGTTTGCTTCTTCTCGTTTCAGACACAAAGATCCGGTGATCAGTCAAGGTAAAGACATGTTGATGTGATGCGTTCTTCATCATTCTGTGTAAGTCTGTGAGACTCTGAGGACGTCGTCATGGTAACCGAAGTGAGACCAGTTCAGATTATTTGGTATCGAGGAAATGGCTCACTTCTAACTGGGTTAGATCACCATGGTAACGGGGTAAATCACCATGGTAACCTGCTGCTACTGACCGGTCAGATCACTGAAAACATGAAAACATGGTTCACACTTTTAAAACGATGACACCATGAAGATGATGGAAGCTGCTTTTTACTATTACTCTTATTAATATTAATACTCGTATCTGATTGGCTCTGGATCAATCATTGTACTCTTATTAATACTCGTATCTGATTGGCTCTGGATCAATCGTTTTACTCTTATTAATACTCGTATCTGATTGGCTCTGGATCAATCGTTTTACTCTTATTAATACTCGTATCTGATTGGCTCTGGATCAATCGTTTTACTCTTATTAATACTCGTATCTGATTGGCTCTGGATCAATCATTGTACTCTTATTAATACTCGTATCTGATTGGCTCTGGATCAATCGTTTTACTCTTATTAATACTCGTATCTGATTGGTTCTGGATCAATCGTTTTACTCTTATTAATACTCGTATCTGATTGGCTCTGGATCAATCGTTTTACTCTTATTAATACTCGTATCTGTTGGTTCTGGATCAATCGTTTTACTCTTATTAATACTTGTATCTGATTGGCTCTGGATCAATCGTTTTACTCTTATTAATACTTGTATCTGATTGGCTCTGGATCAATCGTTTTACTCTTATTAATACTCGTATCTGTTGGTTCTGGATCAATCGTTTTACTCTTATTAATACTCGTATCTGATTGGCTCTGGATCAATCGTTTTACTCTTATTAATACTCGTATCTGTTGGTTCTGGATCAATCGTTTTACTCTTATTAATACTTGTATCTGATTGGCTCTGGATCAATCGTTGTACTCTTATTAATACTTGTATCTGATTGGCTCTGGATCAATCGTTTTACTCTTATTAATACTCGTATCTGATTGGTTCTGGATCAATCGTTTTACTCTTATTAATACTCGTATCTGTTGGTTCTGGATCAATTGTTTTACTCTTATTAATACTCGTATCTGATTGGTTCTGGATCAATTGTTTTACTCTTATTAATACTCGTATCTGATTGGTTCTGGATCAATCGTTTTATCGTTCTTTTTCATGACTAAATGGAAACCAGCCTCTTTACCGGTTTGTCTCCTGATAATAAATTTGATGCACCAATGAAAACGTGTCAATACTACGGTTGTATATCATTTATACCTTAATGTTTTTACTCTTATCACTGTAATTGTTATTCAGAATAATACAAAATCATAATTACTACTATTCTTCTCTGCATCACATTTTGAACATCTTGTTTATACTCAATAATAATAAATAATAATAAATGTTCCCTCTATAGACATACAGAACAATGACCACACTGGAGATTTCACGGTTCATTCGTTGTGACGATGTTTGAAACGAACACATGAACGTGCGTTAAATGATCATCAGCGTCATGGCTCCTCCTCTTGTTTGTGTTATTGTTGTGTTGTTTGTGTTGTTGTTGAGTGACAATGTCTTTGTCTCAAACCAGCCAAAATGTCGACACGCGAGAAAAACAGCCAAGCTGGTAAGTCCTGAGGAGTCATCAGAGCACGCTAACACGCTAACAGCAGCTGAATAAGTGCTTCCTGTTTCTGCCGTTATGTTTCTGACCCGTTCTCACTCTCAATGCATCAAATACTTGTGTGAACCAACACACCGTGTCCTCATTAGAGTGTGGAGGGGTCAAACAAACACAGGGCTTTTGTCCTCACCTGTCTCTCACCTGTCCTTGACCTGCTTCACCTGTCCCTCACCTGTCCTTGACCTGCTTCACCTGTCCCTCACCTGTCCTTGACCTGCTTCACCTGTCCCTCACCTGTCCTTGACCTGCTTCACCTGTCCCTCACCTGTCCTTGACCTGCTTCACCTGTCCCTCACCTGTCCTTGACCTGCTTCACCTGTCTCTCACCTGTCCTTGACCTGCTTCACCTGTCTCTCACCTGTCCTTGACCTGCTTCACCTGTCCCTCACCTGTCCTTGACCTGCTTCACCTGTCCCTCACCTGTCCTTGACCTGCTTCACCTGTCCCTCACCTGTCCTTGACCTGCTTCACCTGTCCCTCACCTGTCCTTGACCTGCTTCACCTGTCCCTCACCTGTCCTTGACCTGCTTCACCTGTCCCTCACCTGTCCTTGACCTGCTTCACCTGTCTCTCACCTGTCCTTGACCTGCTTCACCTGTCTCTCACCTGTCCTTGACCTGCTTCACCTGCCCCTCACCTGTCCTTGACCTGCTTCACCTGTCTCTCACCTGTCCTTGACCTGCTTCACCTGTCTCTCACCTGTCCTTGACCTGCTTCACCTGTCCCTCACCTGTCCTTGACCTGCTTCACCTGTCCCTCACCTGTCCTTGACCTGCTTCACCTGTCTCTCACCTGTCCTTGACCTGCTTCACCTGTCCCTCACCTGTCCTTGACCTGCTTCACCTGTCCCTCACCTGTCCTTGACCTGCTTCACCTGTCCCTCACCTGTCCTTGACCTGCTTCACCTGTCCCTCACCTGTCCTTGACCTGCTTCACCTGTCTCTCACTTGTCCTTGACCTGCTTCACCTGTCTCTCACCTGTCCTTGACCTGCTTCACCTGTCCCTCACCTGTCCTTGACCTGCTTCACCTGTCCCTCACCTGTCCTTGACCTGCTTCACCTGTCCCTCACCTGTCCTTGACCTGCTTCACCTGTCTCTCACCTGTCCTTGACCTGCTTCACCTGTCTCTCACCTGTCCTTGACCTGCTTCACCTGTCCCTCACCTGTCCTTGACCTGCTTCACCTGTCCCTCACCTGTCCTTGACCTGCTTCACCTGTCCCTCACCTGTCCTTGACCTGCTTCACCTGTCCCTCACCTGTCCTTGACCTGCTTCACCTGTCTCTCACCTGTCCTTGACCTGCTTCACCTGTCTCTCACCTGTCCTTGACCTGCTTCACCTGTCTGTCCGACTGATGTTTGATTTGCTCCATGTTTTGTTTGAATGCTGTAACATATTTCATTCGATATATAAATCAAAGTGTGATTTAATCTCCTCACAGATCTGTCATCAGTGGTCTGATCAGTAAAATATTGATCTTGTGTACAGAGCCCCTGTTTGAGAAGACTGTTCACAAACATTTTGTTAATGACACAGATTGTTAGTATTGATCTTATGCTAACCAATAACATTAATCCTTTAAATACTGTTTACAAAACAACCACAAAGATATCAAGACGACCACAGAGAAACACAAAACATTACATTACAGTCATTTAGCAGACGCTTTTAATCCAAAAAGACTTACAATTCAGATTCTATCACACCGTAGGCTCAGCTACGGGAGCATTTTTGGGGTTAAGTGCCTTGCTCAAGGACACATCGACATGCGACTAGTGGAGATCGACCGCCGATCCTCTGATTGAAGGACGGCCCTGCTCTCAACTTAGCCACAGTCGCCACAACCACAAAGATATAAAGACGACCACAAAGCGACACAAAACAACCACAAAGATTCAAAACGACCACAATGAGAGGCCACAGGGACATAATACGCCGCAAAGAAACAGAATGGCAACTTAGAGACGTAATACAACCACAGAGAGACAAAACATGACCGTATTGTTTTTTTTAGTTATTTTGTATCTCTTTCAGTCTTGGGCTTGTTGTGTCACAATCTCTCCATGATATCAGCTGATTCGTCATTATCAGTCTTGTATCTCTATCAGCCACAGAAGTATTATTCTTATGCTTTTCTAATACATTTATTTCCACGTTGAATCTTTCTTCTCCAACATGTTTGCGTGTCTTTGTGTTTCTGTCTGCCATTTCAGAGGGAAATCACATTAAGATGTTCATGCGTGGTCGACCGATCACCATGTTCATCCCTTCAGATGTGGAGAACTATGAAGATGTTCGGACAGAACTTCCTTCAGAAAGACTCAAGCTGGAATGGGTGTATCCTTCACTCATTGTCACACAGTAGCATAAATAGAACTAAACATAATACAAATGTATATTATTATTATAAGTTTGAATGTGAAGTTTAAAATCCTTAGTTGATCTTGAGTAAACCTTCAGTAGATCATTAGTAGATATTTATAAACCTTCAGTAGATCATCAGTCGATCCATAGTAAATCTCCAGCAGATCTTTAGTTGATAATAACTTGATTTTAAATAAACCTTCAGTAGAGCTTTAGTAAAGCTTCTTTAGATTTTCAATAAACCTTCAGTAGATCATCAATAGATCTTTAGTAAAGCTTCAATAGGTCTTCAGTGAAACTTCAGTAGATTTTTACTCAAGCTTCAGTAGATCTTTCCGAAAGCTTCAATAGATCTTTAGTGACCTTCAGTAGATCTTAAGTAAAGCTTTAGTAGATCTTTAGTAAAGCTTCAGTAGATCTTTAGTAAAGTTTCAGTAGATCTTTAGTAAAGCTTCAGTAGGTCTTTAGTAAAGCTTCATTAGATCTTTACTGAAGCTTCAGTAGATCTTTAGTAAAGCTTCAGTAGATCTTTTTTAGAGCTTCATTAGATCTTTAGTAAAGTTTCAGTAGATATTTAGTAAAGCTTCAGTAGATCTTTAGTAAAGCTTCATTAGATCTTTACTGAAGCTTCAGTAGATCTTTAGTAAAGCTTCATTAGATCTTTTTTAGAGCTTCATTAGATCTTTAGTAAAGTTTCAGTAGATCTTTAGTAAAGTTTCAGTAGATCTTTAGTAAAGCTTCAGTAGATCTTTAGTAAAGCTTCAGTAGATCTTTAGTAAAGCTTCATTAGATCTTTAGTAAAGTTTCAGTAGATCTTTAGTAAAGCTTCAGTAGATCTTTACTGAAGCTTCAGTAGATCTTTAATAAAGCTTCAGTAGATCTTTAGTAAAGCTTCATTAGATCTTTAGTAAAGCTTCAGTAGATATTTAGTAAAGCTTCAGTAGATCTTTACTGAAGCTTCAGTAGATCTTTAGTAAAGCTTCAGTAGATCTTTAGTAAAGCTTCAGTAGATCTTTACTGAAGCTTCAGTAGATCTTTAGTGAAGCTTCAGTAGATCTTTAGTAAAGCTTCAGTAGATCTTTACTGAAGCTTCAGTAGATCGTTAGTGAAGCTTCAGTAGATCTTTAGTAAAGCTTCAGTAGATCTTTACTGAAGCTTCAGTAGATCTTTAGTAAAGCTTCAGTAGATCTTTAGTAAAGCTTCAGTAGATCTTTAGTAAAGCTTCAGTAGATCTTTAGTAAAGCTTCAGTAGATCTTTACTGAAGCTTCAGTAGATCTTTAGTAAAGCTTCAGTAGATCTTTAGTAAAGCTTCAGTAGATCTTTACTGAAGCTTCAGTAGATCTTTAGTGAAGCTTCAGTAGATCTTTAGTAAAGCTTCAGTAGATCTTTACTGAAGCTTCAGTAGATCTTTAGTAAAGCTTCAGTAGATTTTTAGTAAAGCTTCAGTAGATCTTTAGTAAAGCTTCAGTAGATCTTTAGTAAAGCTTCAGTAGATCTTTAGTAAAGCTTCAGTAGATCTTTAGTAAAGCTTCAGTAGATCTTTACTGAAGCTTCAGTAGATCTTTAGTGAAGCTTCAGTAGATCTTTAGTAAAGCTTCAGTAGATCTTTACTGAAGCTTCAGTAGATCTTTAGTAAAGCTTCAGTAGATTTTTAGTAAAGCTTCAGTAGATCTTTAGTAAAGCTTCAGTAGATCTTTAGTAAAGCTTCAGTAGGTCTTTAGTAAAGCTTCATTAGATCTTTTTTAGAGCTTCATTCGATCTTTACTGAGCTTCAGTAGATCTTTTGTAGATCTCCAGGTGCTTCCTTGACTTCCTGCAGGTATGGTTACCGCGGCAGAGACTGCAGAGCAAACATTTACCTCCTTCCAACCGGAGAGATCGTTTACTTCATTGCGTCTGTTGTTGTTCTGTTTAACTACGAAGAACGAACTCAGAGACATTACCTCGGACACACTGACTGTGTGAAGTGGTGAGAAAAACACTATATATAAGTAGATATATTTAAGTGTGTGTGTGTGTGTGTGTGTGTGTGTGTGTGTGTGTGTGTGTGTGTGTGTGTGTGTGTGTGTGTGTGTGTGTGTGTGTGTGTGTGTGTGTGTGTGTGTGTGTGTGTGTGTGTGTGTCAACCGTATTGGCTGGTCTGTGGTTGGTAACATCACGTCTTCTCCCTCAGTCTCGCCATCCATCCTGATAAGATCCGGATTGCTACCGGACAGATTGCAGGAGTGGACAAAGATGGACGGGTGAGGACAAACACAATTTTATATCTTATTAAAAATGCGACTAAAACTAAAGAGATGTTGACTCTTGTGTGTGTTCAGGCTCTGCAGCCTCACGTTCGTATCTGGGACAGCTTCAGTCTCGCCACTCTGCAGATCGTCGGGTTGGGAACCTTCGAACGAGGCGTTGGCTCTCTGGCTTTCTCCAAAGCTGTGAGTGTCAGATCTTTGTTGTTCTGTTCATCACAAACATTCACATTTAACCCATCAGATCTTTGTTCTGTTCATCATTACATTACATCACATTACAGTTATTTAGCAGACACTTTTATCCAAAGCGACAATAAGAGAACTAACAACAAACATTCATTCACACTTAACCCATCAGATCTTTGTTCTGTTCATCACAAACATTCACATTGAAATGTCCGTCTCTCTGTCAGGACTCTGGTCAGCACCTGAGTGTTATTGACGACTGTAACGACCACATGTTGACAGTTTGGGATTGGCAGAAGAAGTCCAAGATCGCTGAGATCAAGGTGAACCCTCACTCTTTTATTACTGCATACTGTGTCATGTTATATGATCTTATTTGTGTTTTGTATGTATACATGTTTTGCTGCAGTGTAACACAGTTTGCTGTAAAACAGCTGGTTCTGACAGGTCTGACTGGTTAGTTTCTGTTGTAACTGCTGTGTTTCAGACCACTAATGAGGTGGTCCTGGCCGTGGAGTTCCACCCTACAGACCCCAACACCATCGTCACCTGTGGCAAGTCCCACATTTTCTTCTGGACGTGGTCTGGGAACTTGCTGGCTCGTAAACAGGGAATCTTTGGGGTGAGGACATGTTTTATTTTTGAGAACATAACCCTCACGCTGTCCACATACAACATCCTCTGTCCTTTGACCCTTCCATCATCATCATCATCATCATCATCCTCTATCAGGATGAAGTGTGATGTCATAGCAGAGTTACAACACACTCAATGTGACAGAAGTGATTCATATAATGAGAGTAGTGAGTATAATAATGGAAACATTATGACTACTAGTAACAGTCATGACAGAAGTGTGATGATGTCAACAACATAATCACATTTAAACATCATCGATCCAAACGACAGAAATCATGACGGCAGAACGTTTCTGTGTTTTTCCTTAACGATCCTTAACCTTTAAAGATAAATCCAAAACTTAATAACAGCCAACCCCCTCTCTAAAGATATATATATATATATATATATATATATATATACATACATCAACAAGGACTAATCGCTGGGGATCGAACCACCGATCCTCTGACTGAAGGATGACCCGCTCTACGACTCACAATCGCCCCGATATCATTAAAGATTGAAAATGAAAGCGCAGCAGCTGGATCAGACGTTATCTTTATTATGTTCATTAGGTTAGGACCTCATCATGTTGATTGTGATGGATCCGCCCCTTTATTGATCACTTTGATTTATTGATCACTTTGATTTATTGATCACTTTGATGTATTGATCACTTTGATGTATTGATCACTTTGATGTATTGATCACTTTGATGTATTGATCACTTTGGTTTATTGATGGAAGGACGTAAAGCTGTTGTTGACTCTGACCTGAACAGAACAAATACATACTGGCGAGTTCATTCATGTCTCTAGTCCTGGTTTTACTCTGTAGTCTAAGTCTGTAGTCCTGCTCTCCCTCTAGTACTGGGCTGTAGTCCTGGTCTTACTCTTTTGTCTGGGTCTGTAGTTCTGGTTTAAGCCCGGTCTGTAGTCCTGGTCTAACTCTAACCTTGTTTCCTGTCCTGTTTTAAGAAATACGAGAAGCCGAAGTTCGTTCAGTGTCTGGCGTTCCTTAGTACTGGAGACATCCTGACCGGAGACTCTGGAGGCGTCCTGCTGGTCTGGACCAGGAGCTCTGCTGAGACCCCCACTGGGAAGGGACCCAGAGGTGAGTATTCATTTAACTTTATTTAACTGGAATCCTCATTAGTACTACCAAGTTAGAAACTAGTCTTCCTCAGGTCTGTGCAAAATACTACAACACAAAGTAAAAAACATGCAATTCAAACCCAAAGTAAGAAACGAAAGAACAAAAGAACCACGTATAGAAAAGAAGAGCTGTGATTGGTCAGAGACACCACATATAGATACACAGTGAACTAATCAATACAAACAGTATTTATCAGAAATCACAAGAACATGGGACGTTATGTAACTTCTATTATTTACCTTTAGTGTAAATTTAGACACTTTACTGGAAGATTTTAACACTTTTTAAAATTGTTCCATCTCAGGTAAGAAACATTTGATATTTACACTAGAACGTGTTTCATTATATCAGACGGACTCCTGTTGACTTTGTCTCAGATATAAACTCAATTCAACACTCGGCTTCAGTAATGGTTTAGAGTTGTTGGTTTGAAGAATTAAACATTGAGACTGCTGAAAGCTTCAATAACAGAAGAGATTCAGAACAAACATGTTAAAGTTCATGTGACACACAGTTAGACAGTAAAGAGTTAAAGTAGGAAACAGACTCCCAAACAGGAAGAGAAAGAAACAGGAAGTGTTTTGTGTGTATCTGCTGCTTCCTGCTGGTTGGAGCTGGAACTGCAACTCAAACAGAGAATCATTCAGCAGAGTCCTGAAACATGTGTGTGTTGTGTGTGTTGTGTGTGCGCGTGTGTGTGTGTAGCATTTCAGATCAGTCGTCAGGTGAAAGCTCATGAGGGCAGCGTGTTCTGTGTGTGTGAGATGAGGAGCGGCACTCTGCTGACCGGAGGAGGAAAAGACCGAAAAATCATTCTGTGGGACCACGAGCTGAGAGCTGACCGAGACATCGAGGTCACACACACTAAACCTTGTACTTCTATCTTTGTGATGACACTCATTGACATAATGCATCCCCTAACCTTCACCATCATAACTTAAGCCTGACTCTAACGTGAACCTTCAAACAGGTCTGTCCCAAAGTGAGAACGAGCCAAAATGTCCTCACTCCGAAGGTCTAAAACTTAAGTTGGTCCTCATAAGGATAGTTGTACTAGTAAACCGGTAACACACAAACACTGTCAGCTCTTTATTTGCTGCAATTTGGGTAAAGAATCCTAAATCTCAAGTTAAAACTTGATGATTAGAAGACTAAGATTAAAAACAGGAGTTACAAAATACATATGTAGCCTGACTGAGGTCACATGACTGCTTGTATCCAGGTGCCGGATCAGTACGGAACTATCAGAGCCGTGTCTGAGGGGAAGGGGGACGAGTTTCTGGTCGGGACGTCCCGTAACTTCATCCTCAGAGGAACCTTCAATGACGGCTTCCAGGTGGAGGTCCAGGTGAGACCGCTCTGATGTGTTCAGGGTCTTCAGTGTGTGTCTGATGTGTTCAGGGTCTTCAGTGTGTGTCTGATGTGTTCAGGGTCTTCAGTGTGTGTCTGATGTGTTCAGGGTCTTCAGTGTGTGTCTGATGTGTTCAGGGTCTTCAGTGTGTGTCTGATGTGTTCAGGGTCTTCAGTGTGTGTCGTGATGTGTTCAGGGTCTTCAGTGTGTGTCTGATGTGTTCAGGGTCTTCAGTGTGTGTCTGATGTGTTCAGGGTCTTCAGTGTGTGTCTGATGTGTTCAGGGTCTTCAGTGTGTGTCGTGATGTGTTCAGGGTCTTCAGTGTGTGTCTGATGTGTTCAGGGTCTTCAGTGTGTGTCTGATGTGTTCAGGGTCTTCAGTGTGTGTCTGATGTGTTCAGGGTCTTCAGTGTGCGTCGTGATGTGTTCAGGGTCTTCAGTGTGTGTCTGATGTGTTCAGGGTCTTCAGTGTGTGTCGTGATGTGTTCAGGGTCTTCAGTGTGTGTCTGATGTGTTCAGGGTCTTCAGTGTGTGTCTGATGTGTTCAGGGTCTTCAGTGTGTGTCGTGATGTGTTCAGGGTCTTCAGTGTGTGTCTGATGTGTTCAGGGTCACACAGATGAGCTGTGGGGTTTGGCCTCTCACCCGTCCAGAGGTTTGTTCCTGACATGCGCTCAGGACCGGCTGGTGTTGGTCTGGAGCTCCGTGGACCATAGTCTCCAATGGAGCCGCACTCTGGAGGTAAGAGGACGATGGACGGATGATCGATGGACGGATGAACGGTGGACGGATGATTGACAGCTCTGTCTCTCCTCAGGAACACGGACACTGTGCAGACTTCCATCCCAGTGGAGCCGTGGTCGCCATAGGAACACACTCTGGAAAGTCAGTACAGATCATTCATATCTTTTTTGACCCACTTTTGAAAAGTGAAAAACTACGAGGCCTCATTTCTGAATGAGGAGCTTATTTGTGTGTGAACCATCTTTACTGCCGTTAAATATATATTTTATCATCAATATGTTAAATAATTTATAAATGAGTCAAAAAGAATTTGTGTTCATCAGTAAAATACAAAGGACGGTCTGTTCAAATTAGATTCAATGTTCTAATAATATCATAACATATATACAGAATATTATCAGACCAGTTAGACCATCACCATCTAACTGGTCTCTCTGTCTCATGATGGTCTCACTCAGACCTGGGCATTGTACGCCGACCGGCCCGCGGGACGTCAACGGGAAATTAGGAATAAAACGTAAATATTTGTACATCGTGCAGCTGCATTGCTTTTATTTTGAAGGCGACTGCTGCTGTTTTTTATCTCAATTTACGTACGTTCGTGGATGTGTGCGAGCAGCAGCGTAACTGTAAACCCAATAATAGCAGCCGGAATCAGTCCGGTGTATTTGGCCTGATTCTGGTGCGTAATTCATCCCAAGCTGCTCCTTCATCGCCGGCGGGGAGAGGGGGGGCCGCTGCCGCTGATGCTGATCGGGGAGGAGCTCCTCACTGATGCTGATGCTGATCGGTGAGGAGCTCCTCACTGATGCTGATGCTGATCGGGGAGGAGCTCCTCACTGATGCTGATGCTGATCGGGGATGAGCTCCGCCGTGCGCGATACAGAGAGCAGAGGATATTTGTAAATTGTATCAAGTCCGACTTTTACATTTTTTTTTTTTGCTGGCGGATTCGCAGGCCACATAAAATGACGTGGCGGGCCGGCTCAGGGGCCACATTGAGTTTTAAAATGTGACAGACGAGCCGGGCCAGTAGCAGATGGATTTGTGTGAACTAATATAAATTACAAGTAAAAGCCATTAACTAAAAAGTCAAGAAAACTTGCATTTAATTCAGTGGAACTGTGTTGTTGGTCACTCTTTTTTGCCAGTGCATCAAAGTTTGGTGTCCGTTTGGTTGTGTTCTCAGGACAGATGTGAGTTGTTCATCAGTTCACTGTGACGTGATTTGTTGGTGTTCATCACGCTGAACGTCTGCTCACACACGTCCACACGGCGTTTCAGCATCGTTTTAGAAATGATCTCCGTCCAGATTAAAACGCCTGAAAACGAACATCACGTGACTCTTCGTGTACACTGGGCGCCGTGTAAACAGGAAGTAGATTGGTTGCTTAGCTAAACAAAATACGACAGAGTAATGAAGTCTTTAATAATGAAAGGTCGTGTTTGATACTTAAGATCTTCTCTAAAATCTTCCTCTATGAACTCAAACACACATTTAGTGGGAAGTTTAAGAAGTTTTATTTGTCAGACTTAACGTTAGTTACAGCGCTGCAGGTCTTTCTCTATCTCAGAGGTCCTCGACCTTTAATGCTCCACGGACGGCTTCATGTTACACGGACCCTCATTCAACGTGTGGCGGATAAACACGATGAAATAAAATGATACGATCGGCATTAAAACAAATATAAAATGCACAAAAACTACAACTCCCAACACTGAATCAGTGGAGCTGAGCTGGTCTCTGCAGCGGGACGTCCCGTCTGGTTAAAGGAGACGATGACACCTGAAGTCCTCATGTCCAGACTACTGCGTTATGTTTGACCGCTGTCACTGCAGAACATCTTCACAGAGAGGAGGTGTGACATGGAAGCAGGTTTCAGTGTTTAGTGGAGATCTCAGATAATCTAAACACCAGCAGAGCTGTTGTCTCAAACAGACTTTAAGGCCTCCGTCATCTACAACCTCCAGCAGCTGATCTTCATCTGTGGCCTCATAGTCTGCAGAGCGTGAGAAATACTCCTGATATTTAATTAGACTCCTGATATTTAATTAGACTCCTGATATTTAATTAGACTCCTGATATTTAATTAGACTCCTGATATTGTCTGTTAAATGAAGCTTTATTTTTCTTGGAAGTTGTCGGCTCTTCTTCTGGCTCCTTAGCGGCCTTTTCCTCTTTGCAAAGAAGCTCTCCAGAAGTGTTTTACTCATTTTCGCTAGTTCGCGAGCTTCATTTCTGAGGTAACGTATCACGTGACCGAGACAAGCGTCTTGCCATGTGTCAAGAGGCTCAGGCGGATGAAATTGCGACAGAATCCGGTCATTTTTCAAAATGAAACTTAAGTGGGGGGGACCACTGCTCTATCTCACACATCACATTTACTTTCAAATCAACACTTACACATAAAGGTTTACTGGATTATGATCCATAAACGTCTCTCACTCGTTTCCTCAGGTTCCTTGTTGTCTGTTCTCACTCGTAGCTCTGCTGGTGTCTGAATTATCGGTCCTTCTGGAGAGCAATTACTGTTTTGTTCCTTTACATTTTATCTGCGAACTTCACAATAGTTGTGCAGAACAAAATAAGCATTAATAAGAACAGGAAAGTCCTCCGTTGTGTGTCCATCAGCCTCCCTAAAGCTGCTAACGCGACTCCAGACGTCCGCTCCGTAGCGCTGATAACCCTAACGCTGCTCACTGATCGCTCCATTAACAGCTGCTTCCTCCGTAATAATGCAGACTTTAACTGAACAACAGCTGCTAGTAAAGACAACACGGTCAGTAACACCTGTACTCAGTTCTCCATGTTGAATTAACCTGGTAGCCGATCGGTAATCGAGGCTCTTGTTGTCTGTGAGCTTCCGGGTCCGGGTCACGTGATAGGAGTGTGAAGAACCAGGGAAGGACAGTCATGACGAGAACCAATCAGTGAAGGCGGTGTGGGCGTCATAGAGAGAACAGACCTCAGCAAAGGTCAATTGTGTCTGGAGTGCGCCATCTAGTGGATCAACTGATACGCCGGGTATTGCAGGAAAAAGGCAAAATGAATGCGTCTTTACTATAATTTGGACAATTTTGTACCAATATTTGACGGGCCGGATTAAAAAGCCCAACGGGCCGTATATGGCCCGCGGGCCGTAGTTTGCTCATGCCTGGTCTAACTGGTGTAACCGGTCTCTCTGCCTGATGATGGTCTAACTGGTCTCTCTGTCTCAGGTGGTACGTTCTGGATGCACAGACCACCGACCTAGTTGCGATCCACACTGACGGGAATGAGCAGCTGTCACTGATGCGTTTCTCTGTCGGTGGGTGAAGTCCTACGAAATCATCCTGTTTACAAACCAGCTGGACTGTTTCCATGACAACATTACAAGAGGACTGAACTACATGACCCAGAATGCTCCTCTCTCTGTCTGTAGATGGTGGTCTGTTGGCTGTTGGATCTCATGATAACTTTATTTACCTCTACACCGTCTCAGAGAAAGGACGCAAGTACAGCCGCTACGGGAAGTGCACGGTAAGAGTGCTAGTTGTTTTTCTTTGTTTTCATTTCATGTTTTATATCCAGCAGCAGAAAGCGACATGCTTGACTCAGTGGCTGTTAGCTCTGTTAGCTCTGTTAGCACTGTTAGTTCCGTTAACTCTGTTAGCACTGTTAGCTCTGTTAGCACTGTTAGCTCTGTTAGCTCTGTTAACACTGTTAGTTCTGTTAGCACTGTTAACACTTTTAGCTCTGTTAACACTGTTAGTTCTGTTAACACTGTTAGCTCTGTTAGCACTGTTAACACTTTTAGCTCTGTTAGCAATGTTAGCTCTGTTACCACTGTTAGCTCTGTTAGCACTTTTAGCTCTGTTAGCAGTGTTAGCTCTGTTACCACTGTTAACTCTGTTAGCACTTTTAGCTCTGTTAGCAGTGTTAGCTCTGTTAGCACTGTTAGCTCTCTGTTAGGATGTTGCCGTTACTTGCGCTGTTCATACTGTATAATATTCCATTATAACAAGCTGTTCCTCTTGACTGAAGTAGACGGCTGCGATTGGTCCATTTAGTTAGGTCGAAGAGTCAAAGGACACCAAACATCCCGGTTTTGAGAACTTTCACTGAGCCTGAAGAAGAAAATCTGGTGAACAAAGATTGATGGATACCATCGTAGTACCCGTGATCTCCTTGGGCCTTTAGGTTTTGTCCAGTCAGCTTGATGTGGTAGCTGAGTAAAGATGGAGGATTTACTCCTCTTCACACGGCCCACAACCTTCACCAGGAGGGTTGGGTCTAGTGCTCTGAACATTCAGACAGGTGACTTAGAGAATAAAGTTCATACATGTGAGATTATCTTCTCTAATAGAGAACTACAGATACCAGAATGCACTGGTGCTGAGACAGAGATTCAGTGCGTTCATGAGTTACCTGAATTTTTCCACAGGGACATTCCAGCTACATCACACACCTGGACTGGTCACCTGACAACAAGTTCATCATGTCCAACTCTGGAGACTATGAGATCCTCTATTGTGAGTACTGTGATACCTTATTAGGCGATGGTGGGTCAGTGGTAGAGCAGGGTCGTCCTTCAATCAGACGATCGGCGGTTCAATCCCCGGCTCCGCTGGTTCATGTCGATGTGTCCTTGGACAAAACATCCAAGGTAGCTCCTCCCATCAGGGTGTGAATGGGTGAATGATGACATGTCATGTTAGAGAGCTTTGAGTGGTCAGAAGACTAGAAAAGAGAAAACACAAGTACAGTCCATTTACCTTATTACTGTGTAGTTGTAGAAGTGTTGTGTAGTCACAGTTGTTTGTTTTCAGGGGACGTTCCAAACGGTTGTAAACTGATCAGAAATCGTTCTGAGTGTAAAGACATCGACTGGGCGACCTACACCTGCGTACTGGGATACCACGTGTTCGGTTAGTACACCTGCAGTACACCTGGTAGACCTAGTACAGATAGTACACCTACTACACTTAGTATACCTACTACATTTAGTACACTTGCACATCTGCACACCTACTACACTTAGTACAACTACTACACTTAGTACAATACCTACTACACTTAGTACAACTACTACACTTAGTACAATACCTACTACACTTAGTACAACTACTACACTTAGTACACCTGTACACCTAAAACACTGCTACACTTAGTAATAGTACTCTGTATTTCAACTTTTAAAACTCTGCCGATAAATAAATAATTAGAAACAAGAGCAATGAATCCAAACATGTGACTTGCCCTTTTTATCAAAAATACTTTGTGAAGTGATTTTCTTCCTGTTTCAGTATTTATGTGTGTGTAGTAATACACACGTTATTGTGTGTGTAGTAATGTCAGTGGTGGACCGTCAGGGCCTTCAAAGCCTTCTCTGCTGGCCTAATCACAAAGTTATAGCTATTTTATAATTTAATCATTTTTCTTAAATACACTACATGTATCATAATTTATATAAATATTGTTCCCATGATCTTATGTTCTCATTGCACAGCTACTGTGCTCCTCAGCTGCTCTGCTTCAGTGCAGCTTGTTTTAAGTAGAGCTTTTATCCAATCAGAGTTCACCTCTGTGTCTCTAGGTAGAAGAGAGGCCCCAGGCCTGCAGACTCACCAGTGAATCCATGTGCAGGTTAAGTGAATGGGGACGATATTGTTGATTGTCACAGTGTTCAACCAATCAGATCTTTAGTTTGACATGTTGGGCGTATTCTTTGACGTGTCAGAGCTGCTAGCTGGTCTACAAGTACGTCAGCATTAACACACAGCTCAGTTTTCAGCAGCAGCTCTGCAGTGAGGTGCAGCGTGCGCTGTGATCGGTCAGTGGGCGAGCACGTGACTATTGTGAAACGAGACTTACAGCAGAGGCTTAGTCAAGTAGTAAGAGTTCAAATTGAAAGATATGGAAGAAATGATGACATTTTTTGCATTTTGCTTGGTGTAGATTATTTATTTTTTTACCTAGCTTTGTTTTTTAACACTCAATGGCTGACATTGGAAGCTAAACGGATTTGTGAGATGGGATTTAATCGTGGGATTAAACTCTTTGTCAACAAAGAAAGGAGGATGTGTTCAGCATTTTGTAAGTCAACTGGTTCGTTTTTTTTCATCTAATATCTGAATGGCTCTTGAGTGTGTAGCAGAATGCGTGTTGCTGCTGTTGTTTTTCCGTTAAGCTAGTTAGCCTAGCCTCCAGGAACTCTTGCGGCGCCTCAGCTGTGTTTGTTCCGGTTCAGAGGTCACACAGACCGCTGTGTCCTTGTGAGCGCAGAAAACATTATATTTCCTACAATTTAAGCTTCTGCATTTTCCAAATGCACTAATATTATTCAAACGTTTTGTTCGGTTTGTAAGCCTCGTACCGAACGGTGTAATACGAATACGTAACGTTCTATAGTTACAGCCCAAGAAACGAATAATAACCCTAGCTGTGGCGCCATCATGTGGTTATAAGGTGGTGTTTCAGCAGTGAAGGCCCAGGTATGAAATGCACGGCCCGCCACTGAGTAATACACACGTTAATGTGTGTGTATTAACGTGTGTGTGTTTGTTAGGTGTGTGGCCCGAGGGTTCAGATGGCACCGACATCAACGCTCTGATCAGATCTCACAACAGGAAGGTGATCGCTCTGGCCGACGACTTCTGTAAAGTTCACCTGTTTGCCTACCCATGCTCCACCCCCAAGGTGAGACACACACACACACACACACACACACACACACACACACACACACACACACACTTTTCTATCAAACTTCATTTAATTTATTAATTCTTACAATCAGAGTCCAATAAGACGGAAGCCTTTGATGTTCCTTCAAACACAAACAAGATTATCTGAGAATAATTGAAGTATACTGGTTCTCAGTTGTACTGGTTTCAGTATTTAATTACTCTAAACCAAAATACAGAAGTGTGGTGAACTATTCCAAAGAACATTTAAGGAGCCACAGTTCATCCCATAGATCAATAATATTTCTGTCCACAGGCTCCCAGCCACAAGTACAGCGCACACAGCAGTCATGTGACCAACGTCAGCTTCCTGTATAACGACAGTCACCTGATCTCCACTGGGGGTAAGGACACCAGCATCATGCAGTGGCGTTTGGTGGATAAGTCTTCGCTCTCTCTCACCGACGGCCTCTTATCTAACTCCGCCCCCCACCGGGTGGATCCCATCTTCGCCCTGCCTCCTCCCGTAGTTGCCACGCCGACACGGGACCCCGTCATTCCTCCGACGGCCAATGGAACCCAAGAACCCTGCCCAGACACCCCGCCCCCTACAAAGCTAGCCCCGCCTACCTCTGAGTTAACCCCGCCCCCCTCAGACAGCACGGTGAGTCTGAAGGACAGCCTGGAGCCGAGTGATGACACGCCCAGTGATGAGGGGCTGCCCCCCCTCACACCCCCCTCATAGACACACATGCTGTCTTTGTGAGGAACAGGCTGAGTTTCACACCTTGTGAGGACATTTTTACAAAGACGTTTTGTTTGTTCCTCACGTTGTGTTGGACCTTTTAAATTTCAGGGTTCAGACTTAGTCTTAAGGTTGGAATCAGGTTTACATTCAGTTTATGTGGGTTAGGCATGTAGCTAGTGATGGTTTAGTAAGAGTTAATACAATATGATACATAACTCAGTCAAATCACAGAGAGGATACACATGAAACAAGTATTGATATCATTCAATGTGACTTACACTTCCGGAGGACATCTGTGATGTCCATCCAGAATAAACACTTTAGAACTTGAGAATCATCATGTTCTTCATTTTCTGCTGATCAGAGATCATTCAGCAGACATTTAATGTTGTTTAATGTCTCCATTTAACAACATGAAACGTTTAATTTCTCCATTAAACGTTTGATGTCTACATTAAACGTCTGCTGAAGTTTTACTTAATGTGAAAAAATAGAATCAAGAGTTCTCGGTGGTCCAGGTTTAATGGTTGCTTTAAGGGACGAGGCCATGCGTTGTCAATGAGGGTCCCCAGAAGTATACAAGTACAAAAGTGTGTGTTTGTGTGCGTTGGGACTCGAACCTGTGGCTCCAGTGTCACATGTTTTTTCTCATCAGTCAGCTGTTGAAATCCACTTTCCTTCAGTTTAATCAAACGTGGTGTCACAGTTTGAAACACCTGGAGAGTCTGATTCACCTGAGGAAAGACTGGAAGAGGAGCAGTTACCTGTCACACCTGGACATTTACTCTCATCCTTTGGTCCAGATGTGCTTTCTACTGCAGAGAGCCGAGGCCTGGAACACAGGTGTGCCAGGTGGCTATCAGGTAACTTGTTCTCCTCCAATAAGAGTCGAGCAGTTGAACAGGAAGTGAACCTGCAAGTCTTAAATATCGTTTGGAGACTGTTTTTTGAATTTGGTTTAATAATAATAATAAAAACTAACTATGTTTTTTTAGTGTCTTCTAATGAAAAATACCTTTAACGATTATTGATTATGAGTTTCTAATGAATATTGATCAAAGCAATCATGTACGATGAGCTGCACACACAGATTCTCACAATTTATAACAAAGTTTCATTCACTCATTTGACTTTGTTGCACTATTATTTTCTTTAACTGCCAAACTCAATACTTAATTACAATAATTCAATTTAAATTGAATACTTCTGACTGATGTTTCACAATAGAAGCCCTCCAGCGAGGAGACAGTACTGTGGAAGGTGTTTAATGTAAATCATCCAAGATATATATATATATATAGTTAAACTACCACTCCCAAGGTGCATTTCACTAAGAGACATCCAATCACACAGCTCCACATTCTGTTGTTTTAGATCTGGTTTCATTATTAAATCTGGAAAACTCATCTGTTTTGAGAACCTCAGACAAGTGAGCTTCAGTACAGAGTGTCCAGAGATCAAGGCTGAAGTAAACAGGAAGTAAACAGGAAGTGAACGCATGACATCGACCTCTAGAGTAAAAACTGTGACTCAAATGTTTTTTAACAGTCAGAAGTGGATCAGATGGAGACAGACAATCTGTTTGTATATACTGCAGATATCTGTATATTTCTGTTCACTCCTCAGCTACACTGTAAAAAATCCCATTTAACGCTCACATCTCTCAGCCAATCGGATCACAGGAAACACTTGAGAACCTCTCCCCTGATTGGCTGGATTCAGTGACTCACTGAATGACTGTTGATGTTTGTTTGTTCTTCTGGACCATTTCTGTTCAAAATGTAATCTGAATGTCATGATGACGTCACTCCGGACGGGGGGTGGGGCCTTTCAGTGGAAGAAGGGGGGTGCGGGTCATTAATGTTTTTGCCTTTTTAATACTCTTCATCTTTCTTACGCTCGTCTCTCTGAAGGGATGGTTTTGAGTTTTGGGACTCACTGGATGTCCAAGGAGGGATGGTGCCGGGGGGGGGGGGGGGGGCATGTGGGGATTTCTGGATACAAGCGTTTGTTTATTTTACAGTGTTCAGTAACGACATTGATACCCACGATGATGATGATGATATTCATGTGACTGTTTTGAGCCAATGTATTTGTCTGTGATGCATTCCTGTCAGACGACAGACTGTACTGAAGATTTCAACAAAAAAATGCAAATAAAATGTTTTAAAAACTGAACTCACCTCAAGTTTCCTTCCTGTTGCTGTTTCCTTGGCGATCTGGTGGTACAGGTGAGTTCATCTCAGTCTGCAGTTTGGGCTCTGGCCTTCAGGTGTAGATCAGAGCACAGTATATAGAGCAGCCTGTATTCATGTACAGCAGGAGCTTCTACTAGTTGAGTAATCTGACATTATTGAACTTGTCAATTATAACTTAATAAACAGCAATTAGGTGTTTTTGAATGCGTGTTTTACATTTGCATTTCAGGAGAGACTGAAGCTGCATCCACACTGCTATGCTTCCATTTGAAACAGGTTTTAAAATGAAAACGGCATTTCAGGACCGTTTCCAATAGTCAGACAGTACTCTTAAACAAGAAAAGGTCAGGCTTGATACTTAAGATCTTCCTCTGTAATGTTCCTCTATAAACTGAAACGGACACATTTAGTTACAAGGCTGCAGGTCTTACTTTCTCTCTTACACACACACATAAAATTAACTTTAAAATGAACTCTTACAAATCGAAGTTTACTAGATTATGGGTCAATAAATGTGGTCAGTTTACATCTCACTCATTTACTCTCGGTTTCCTTGTCTGTTCTTACACTCTGCTGGGTGACTGGAAGTCCCTGTCTTATTGGAGAGCATTTATGCTTTTGTTCGTTTACAGTTTGTTCGTGAACTTCACAATGTGCAGAACAAAACTGTTTTCTGTTCCATCAGCCGAGATGGATGGTCTGATGCTCGCCCCACTCCTGGGTGGCCCATCAAACCGGCGGCGAGAGGATCGCTGTCTATGATTCCTATGAGCCATGGTTCAACCCCATGAGGAGCCAGGTAAGTTCTAACATATAAATTTAAAAACAAAAAAAGAAAAGAAAGAAAGAAAAAAGGGGGACAAATTGCCAAAGCAATGCCTGCTGATATTTTCTGATTGAACCTTCCCTATTTCTGATCAGTGTATTTC
Source organism: Pholis gunnellus (assembly GCF_910591455.1). Lineage (NCBI taxonomy): Eukaryota > Metazoa > Chordata > Actinopteri > Perciformes > Pholidae > Pholis > Pholis gunnellus. Next base: position 25,348,723 of record NC_136538.1, read on the forward strand.
TAAAAGACTTTTATAAGCCATTTTAAGAGGGCCAAAGAAAACCAGAGAAATGCCAGTTTATGTCATAGAGCACAATGTGCTTTATGGTGTCCAAACACACTCAAACCACCCCTTTTAAGGTGTCAAATGCACACACACACAACAAACAACACTGGCAAACTCGTGCAAAAACCACCCCACACACACTAAGGTGGCTAATTCTCGGGTGCCTAGGGCCCTGGGCTAAAAGACCGTAAAGGTGTTCAAGAAAGTGCAATTTGGTGCAATTTTATGCCACCAACTTTCTTAGGGAAGGATCAAATAAATGTACTAAAATATGGGTCACAAAATGACCATGCGTTAAAAGTCAGCAAGACAGTTAAGTGCAAAATGCGCTCCTGACGTTTCGCCACGCTGTGGCTTCTTCAGAAAATAGGTTAGGTAGAGTTCGGTTCCCAGAGATCTCCCCACGTCGTCATAGGACTTCGTGGTTGGGTAGAGATCTAAGGCAAGGCACGGGCCAGCGCATGTCACTCAGTATCAAAACCCACCGCATGTACTTTGACTCGATGTGGTAAATGAAAGAGTGAAGGAGTCCAGTCTGTGATGGGTAGAGGAGATGAGGGCCAGATTCTAAAACAGAGATAGGGAGGGGTGGTGTGTGTACATTGTTGAGGCTGAAACTGGTGGAGGAAGCGCAAGGCCGCTGCTGTGTTTACTTCTTTCTGCGCAGGCGCATCATAAAGTAACTCGATCCGGTCCAAATTCAAAACAGTATTTAATTAAACAATGACGACTGTAAACTGATGATGACAATTATAATCTATAATACACTATCGATAGTATGCATCTCGAGAGCAGAGACCACGTGCAACTCCCCTCACAGGCCCGACCAAGTCGGATCCTGCAAAGCGAACTACCATGGCCCGGCGCACGTCCTCGCAAACAGTCCTTTTATGTCCTTTGATGGTCGTAAAGTGTCCGGAATCTGTCGTAAAACACAAAGGCCGTCTTCTGGGGTCAGTGATTGGCTTCCAATCGCTCTGACGCCTCCTTCATCGATCCGCTGCTCATCTCAATGGCTGGACCCCTTGTGACATCACCTCTGACATCACCTCTGACCTGGGACCGCATGGTCTTACCCAGGAGTGCTCTCTGCTGTTTTATGACCGTCTGCTTCCCTCCGTCGTCTCCGGTTCTCCTCCTCCTTCCTTGGCCATTTGTCCAGCACCTCTGTGTCCCCTTTGATGTCTCTGCCTCATGGCTCAGAACCCCCATAACGATGTGACTGTACTTTGGTTCAACACTTCCAATGATTATGTTAAAAGACTCCTACAAGTAA
>NC_136538.1:25355043-25357543 GCF_910591455.1 Pholis gunnellus
TTTTTTCTCATGCAGAGATTTGATGATTTTATTTACTACAGGAATGGTGTCCAGGTATATTGGTTTATCCAGTTTTACATAGTATTGAGTGTCCTCTAATTGTCTGTAGCCTTCCCACAAATATTGCTCCCTATCCATAATAACTATGGCACTTCCTTTATCTGCCGGTTTAATAACAATATGTTTATTGTTTTGCAACTGTGTGAGGGCTTTAATTTCTAATTGGCTCAGATTGGGAGGAACTCGGTGGACTTTAAATGTCCTGTCAAAGTGTCTCACGTCAGCTTTGATGATGTTATTAACTTCTATTGGTATAGCCGTTATAGGAGGAGTCCAAGTGGATTTACAAATAAATGGCAGTCGTTCTTTAGGAGGCATGTGCTCATAGTAGGCCGCTAATTTGAGTGTTCTGTGGTATTGTTGTATATCAAATTTGGTTTGTGGAATGATGTCCTTATTTGTGCCCTTAGTGGGAATAAAATTGAGTCCCCGGGAGAGCAGGGATGATTGTTCAGTCGTTAATTTGAAGTTTTTTGTTAAATTAATAACCGATTTGTTCCCCTCCACTAATGGTAGGCTTGTGGGGATATTTAATTTAAATATGGGCACCAGTGGTCAAATATGGCTTGTGCCGTCTCCTTTGTCCAGTGGACATTGTCTGGATCAGTTTTAAATAGAGAGCTGGGTAGCATGGGAATATACTCACCAAGCAACGCAATATATGAGTTCAGGTGCGTCAGGCTGTTCTTCTCCTTGGCCGGCAGGCTGTTGGAGAAGTTGATCTCTGGGATGAGGATCTTGGCTTGAGGAAAGTACAGCTTCGCCACTCTCAGCATACTCTGTAGTTGCTTGATGGATGTCTCTTTGACCTTCTGCTCCCGATTGCAGATGCCGAAGGACATGATGATCACCTCCACTGGGATGGATTCTGTGGTGTTTTCCAGGATCCCCTCCGCATTCCTGAAGTTGGCACCTGGGAAGGAGTCAATCTGCAGATCAGCTATGGTGTGTGGTGGCAGTCTGTGCACATTGGAGTCTCCCATAATGACCCATTTCCTGTACATGTTAAGGTGCCAGTCTTTAATTTTCTTGGCCGACGTCATGTGCCGTGAAGGCCGGAATAGGCCTGCTGGTAGGGGTGTGAAAAGTGGGGCCGTTGCTATTGCAGGGGTGAGAGTGGACTGCACTGCTGTCTGCAGCGTGTCAGTTACACTGGGTGTCGGGATGGTGGGACCCCTGCTGAGAGGACGAGGCTCAATGACCCTGGTTTCCTCTTCTGGTTGGGTGGTGCGGTGAGTGGGCGACAGTCCCTGAATGGAGTCTGCGTCGTGTGCGACGCAACCGTTCCCCAGTGTGAGGGTGCGGCGGCTGGACGGGGGAGGCAGGGCGGGCCGCTTTGCGTTACCCGGGCCTGTGGGAACCCTTCTAAGGATTCTCTGGGGTAGTGGCAGATCCCGATGAGGAGTCGTCGTGGGGAGATTCTCCTCTGGTGTGTCCTCAATCACCGACAGCGATGGCTCCGACCTTGCTGCGGAGAGGGGCCGAGTGCGAGCAGTACGCTCCTCCTCTCGTGTTGAGGGGACGGGGGTGTGTGCTGGTGTGTGGAGCGAGAGAGGGGACCCGTCAGTGGTTGGCGCGTGCATCAGCGCTGTAGTGAGGGTCGGAGCTGCAGCTGTGCTAAGGCCCAGGTCCTGTCGTGGGGGGTCCGTCGTCGTGTTGTCTCGGGGGGCTGAGTCCACCGGTGTAGGTGGTGTACTCTGCACCCGGAGCCGTATCAGCTGCTCCGTGATGATTTCCTCCGTCTCGGTGAGTGTCTCTGGCAGCAATCTTCGCCCGAAGTGCCTCTTGGCCCAGGTGGACGCTATTTGGAATGGGGCCTGCCACTCGGGTGTCCCAAAGTTATACAGTTCATAGATTTCTTTTTCTATGATCTGTTCATAGTGGTCACAGAGAATCACCAGTGTTGTATGTGCCCAGTTCTTGGCATTACCTAAAATCAGATCTAGTGTCTGTGGGGTCGGTATTGCCGGTTTAATCAATGTTGTTAATTGGTTGATCATCCTGTTGATGGACACTGGGGTATTATCTGTACTCACATTTGAGAAGTGATGAAATGCCTTGATTATCCGATGTAACACGTGGCATTTGCGGGCAAAGTCTGGATCATCAGACATCGGTCTTTCATCCTGTCTCTGTACCGGTCGACCCCCTGTGGTCCGCTGATGGTCGTTCCATGTCCCCCTCTGCGTAAAGTTCCGTCTCTGTGCGTCTCTGCGCTGGGGCTCCCGCCACTGCCGCGTAGGTGCTGCGCGCTTCCAGCCGTCCTCCCTGACGTCAAAGCGGCGCGGCGAGATCCGTCTGCCGTAGTCATGATGAACCCGGCTCGGAGAATCCCCTCTGTAGATCACGTCCACTCTGCGTGGGGGTTCCGGCCTGTAGTCCGAGTAGTGGCCATGTGTGCGGTCTTGGGATGCGCTGTAAACGTCCGGGCGGCGTCTGC